>NC_056454.1:32215509-32285509 GCF_018296145.1 Oncorhynchus tshawytscha
GTCTAACTACCTAATGATTGTGTATCTGTCTTCAGGATGTACAGACGGACGTCTAACATGGCTGGGCTGACGTACCCGCCAGCTGCCATCGCTGTTTTGAAGGTGCTTGATACTGTACATCAGATTACCATTACTATGCCTACTATACAGTAGGGTAGCAGCTAGATTCAGCCTGATTTTTGTCAGAGCAGATTGTCGTGGGCTGAAGTATAATTTTAATTAAATGTTTAACACTACAAATTTAGCACGAGTATGCTCAAAAAGAGATTGAATCTTAAAATATTATAATAACAATCACTTCATACTTTGATTACGCTGAGACATGATCACCTCTTTCTTTTTACATGTGGGTATATTTGGAAACGGATTTCCTCAATTACAATGATTTTAGCTGAATTCCTCGTGATTTTATATACTTTTTTGAGATGGGAATGATGCCATTTTAAAACATTACAGGGATAATAAACTGTGTCATATCATTCATAATGATACAGAATACAGGCTTTATTACAGCTGTACAATATGTACCTGACTTTATCATAACATCATCCTATTCTGAAATCCATAGAGATGATAAAATGTGTTATTGTGTATAAGTCATATGTTTTATTTTATAGTACCCAATGTATGTTCTATTTCATTCTGTGCTGTCATCATCCCTACCATCATCTGATTGTTTACAGGATGTAGATAAATGGTCCTTTGATGTGTTTGCGCTCCACGAGGCCAGCAGTGAACACGCATTGAAGTTCCTGGTGTACGAACTGCTCACCCGCTATGATCTGATCAACCGCTTCAGGGTTAGTCTTTCTTCAGTCTCTCTCTTGATCATTAACGTCAGGATCTGTGTGTGTGAGTGCATCTATCTCTGTGTGTGTGAGTGCATCTATCTCTGTGTGTGAGAGTGCATCTATCTCTGTGTGTGAGAGTGCATCTATCTCTGTGTGTGAGAGTGCATCTATCTCTGTGTGTGTGAGTGCATCTATCTCTGTGTGTGAATGCATCTATCTCTGTGTGTGAGAGTGCATCTATCTCTGTGTGTGAGAGTGCATCTATCTCTGTGTGTGAGAGTGCATCTATCTCTGTGTGTGAGAGTGCATCTATCTCTGTGTGTGAATGCATCTATCTCTGTGTGTGAGTGCATCTATCTCTGTGTGTGAATGCATCTATCTCTGTGTGTGAGAGTGCATCTATCTCTGTGTGTGAATGCATCTATCTCTGTGTGTGAGTGCATCTATCTCTGTGTGTGAGAGTGCATCTATCTCTGTGTGTGAGAGTGCATCTATCTCTGTGTGTGAATGCATCTATCTCTGTGTGTGAATGCATCTATCTCTGTGTGTGAGTGCATCTATCTCTGTGTGTGAGTGCATCTATCTCTGTGTGTGTGAGTGCATCTATCTCTGTGTGTGAATGCATCTATCTCTGTGTGTGAATGCATCTATCTCTGTGTGTGAGTGCATCTATCTCTGTGTGTGAGTGCATCTATCTATGTGTGTGAGTACATCTATCTGTGTGTGTGAGTACATCTATCTCTGTGTGTGAGTGCATCTATCTCTGTGTGTGAGTGCATCTATCTCTGTGTGTGTGAATGCATCTATCTCTGTGTGTGAATGCATCTATCTCTGTGTGTGAGTGCATCTATCTCTGTGTGTGAGTGCATCTATCTATGTGTGTGAGTACATCTATCTGTGTGTGTGAGTACATCTATCTCTGTGTGTGAGTGCATCTATCTCTGTGTGTGAGAGTGCATCTATCTCTGTGTGTGAGAGTGCATCTATCTCTGTGTGTGAGAGTGCATCTATCTCTGTGTGTGAGTGCATCTGTCTGTGTGTGTGAGTGATTGAACAGAGGTTTTGTAAACTTTTAAACAAGTAATTCTGAAAGTAGTGCTCAAGAGCCAAAAAGGGTCCCTGAAATGTGTGTGTATGTGCGTGTGCGTGTGTGGGGGTCTGTTTGTGAGTGCATGCATGCGTGGGTATTGTGTGTGGGTCTGTTTGTGAGTGCATGCATGCGTGGGTATTGTGTGTGTGTGTCTCCCTCTGTCGTCTGTTCTGCACCACAGGCCTCTGGGTACCTCGTGAAGACATCATTTAGCACTCCAACCTCACACTGTTCTGTTCTTTGTCCTCATCTCTTTGTCTGGTTTTAGATGAGAGTTTGTACATGTCCTCTGTTAGATGAGTGGTGAGAATATCACCGACACTTACTGTGCTTTGATCCCAATTTGAGGATAATCTTTTCATTAATATGATCATATGGTTAGACTTTACTTGAACGCTCTGTCATAAGGGCTACATAACACTACATAACACTATATGACATAACTAAGAGCAGGGCCCAGAACACACAGCAGGGCTTGAGGCATGTAGTAATCTTATGTAGCCGTAATGTGTTACAGATCATACAACAGTGACCCTCTATTCCAAGTCATATTGTTTGTAGCCCCACCTTGTGAATCCATTAATACCCGACCTATACATATTTACACTTCTGCCACTTCAGCCCTGTCACCTACAGATAGTCACCTATAGATAGTCACCTATAGATGGTCACCTACAGACACCTACTGTATATAGTCACCTACAGATAGTCACCTATAGATAGATCGTGTTCCACTGCTCAGACGTTGCATGGACTGTGCCGTCGGGCACCAGAATGCTGTAACATATGATGTGGTAAGCTGATATAAAATACCTATCCAGGTGTTGTAAGATATGGCATGTGTCAGCAAAAAATATCTGGGCAGAGGAACAGGACCGTAGTCACCCATAGATAGTCACCTACAGATAGTTGCCTACTATATATATAGTCACCCATAGATAGTCACCTACAGATAGTTGCCTACTATATATATATTCGCCTACAGATAGTCACCCATAGATAGTCACCTACTATATATACGGTCACCTACAGATAGTCACCCATAGATAGTCACCTACAGATAGTCGCCTACTGTATATATAGTCACCTATAGATAGTCACCTACAGATAGTCACCCATAGATAGTCACCTACAGATAGTCGCCTACTGTATATATAGTCACCTATATATAGTCACCTACAGATAGTCACCCATAGATAGTCACCTACAGATAGTCGCCTACTGTATATATAGTCACCTATAGATAGTCACCCATAGATAGTCACCTACTGTATATATAGTCACCTACAGATAGTCACCTATATATAGTCACCTACAGATAGTCACCCATAGATAGTCACCTACAGATAGTCACCTACTGTATATATAGTCACCTATAGATAGTCACCCATAGATAGTCGCCTACTGTATATATAGTCACCTACAGATAGTCGCCTACTGTATATATAGTCACCTATATATAGTCACCTACAGATAGTCACCCATAGATAGTCACCTACAGATAGTCGCCTACTGTATATATAGTCACCTATAGATAGTCACCTACAGATAGTTGCCTACTATATATATAGTCGCCTACAGATAGTCACCCATAGATAGTCACCTACAGATAGTTGCCTACTATATATATAGTCACCTACAGATAGTCACCCATAGATAGTCACCTACAGATAGTCGCCTACTGTAGATATAGTCACCCATAGATAGTCACCTACAGATAGTTGCCTACTATATATATAGTCACCTACAGATAGTCACCCATAGATAGTCACCTACAGATAGTCGCCTACTGTATATATAGTCACCTATAGATAGTCACCTACAGATAGTTGCCTACTATATACATAGTCACCTACAAATAGTCGCCTACTGTATATATAGTCACCTATAGATAGTCACCCATAGATAGTCGCCTACAGATGGTCATCCATAGATTGTCACCTACAGATAGTTGCCTACTGTATATTGTCACCTAAAGATAGTCAGCCATAGATGGTCACCTACAGACACCTACTGTATATAGTCGCCTACAGATAGTCACCTACTGTATATAGCCACCTACAGATAGTCACCTACAGATAGTCACCCATAGATAATCACCTACAGATAGTCACCCATAGATAGTTGCCTACAGATAGTCACCCAAAGATAGTTGCCTACAGATAGTCACCCAAAGATAGTCGCCTACGGATAGTGGATTTAGGAAGAGCAGTGTTCTGGGCCGTGCTCTGCTCTTAGTCTGATTAAGCAATAGAAGTTAAGCTTGCACACAAGCTACAGTACATGTACACGAAGCTCCCACACGTGTATCTCTTTATCTCTCCAGCTTCATTGTAGAAAAGCTAACTCCCGCACACATAACAATTTGAACAATAAACAACTTGCAGATGTAATACAGTATATTGTAGGAGTGTGCATGAGTTATATTTACTGTAATGAAGTCGGTGATGTGCGTGATAACATTTCACTTCTGTCTCTCCAGTTGCCTGGAACTCACTGTGTTAGTGGTTGTCTGTGGTGAAACTGGCCCTCCATGACCCAGCACAGAGCCAATCACCTTCTAGTTGTTCATCTAGCTGAAACTTTGAGCTCTGGTTTCTGTTTCTGTCTTTTGAAAATTGTGATCTTTGATTAAAAGACATAATATAGTTGATTTTTACAATTATTTTGGTGGTGGAGTGCATCCCATCTTTACAATTTATCAGGCAGACCTAACCTCCCTGTTCTAACCCAGATACCAGTGTCTTAACCTCCCTATTCTAACCCAGATTCCAGTGTCAATTCTGGTGTCTTAACCTCCCTGTTCTAACCCAGATACCAGTGTCATCTCTGGTATCATAACCTCCCTGTTCTAACCCAGATACCAGTGTCTTAACCTCTCTGTTCTAACCCAGATACCAGTGTCAACTCTGGTGTCTTAACCTCTCTGTTTTAACTCAGATACCAGTGTCTTAACCTCCCTGTTCTAACCCAGATACCAGTGTCTTAACCTCCCTGTTCTAACCCAGATAGAAGTGTCTTAACCTCTCTGTTCTGACCCAGATACCAGTGTCTTAAACTATCTGTTCTAACCCAGATACCAGTGTCAACTCTGGTGTCTTAACCTCTCTGTTCTAACCCAGATAGCAGTGTCTTAACCTCTCTGTTCTAACCCAGATACCAGTGTCAACTCTGGTGTCTTAACCTCTCTGTTCTAACCCAGATACCAGTGTCTTAACCTCTCTGTTCTAACCCAGATACCAGTGTCTTAACCTCTCTGTTCTAACCCAGATAGAAGTGTCTTAACCTCCCTGTTCTAACCCAGATACCAGTGTCTTAACCTCTCTGTTCTAACCCAGAAACCAGTGTCTTAACCTCCCTGTTCTAACCCAGATACCAGTGTCTTAACCTCTCTGTTCTAACCCAGATAGAAGTGTCTTAACCTCCCTGCTCTAACCCAGATAGAAGTGTCTTAACCTCCCTGTTCTAACCCAGATACCAGTGTCTTAACCTCCCTGTTCTAACCCAGATAGAAGTGTCTTAACCTCCCTGTTCTAACCCAGATAGAAGTGTCTTAACCTCCCTGTTCTAACCCAGATAGAAGTGTCTTAACCTCCCTGTTCTAACCCAGATAGAAGTGTCTTAACCTCCCTGTTCTAACCCAGATACCAGTGTCTTAACCTCCCTGTTCTAACCCAGATACCAGTGTCTTAACCTCTCTGTTCTAACCCAGATAGAAGTGTCTTAACCTCTCTGTTCTAACCCAGATAAAAGTGTCTTAACCTCTCTGTTCTAACCCAGAAACCAGTGTCTTAACCTCCCTGTTCTAACCCAGATACCAGTGTCTTAACCTCTCTGTTCTAACCCAGATAGAAGTGTCTTAACCTCCCTGTTCTAACCCAGATAGAAGTGTCTTAACCTCCCTGTTCTAACCCAGATACCAGTGTCTTAACCTCCCTGTTCTAACCCAGATAGAAGTGTCTTAACCTCCCTGTTCTAACCCAGATAGAAGTGTCTTAACCTCCCTGTTCTAACCCAGATAGAAGTGTCTTAACCTCCCTGTTCTAACCCAGATAGAAGTGTCTTAACCTCCCTGTTCTAACCCAGATACCAGTGTATTAACCTCCCTGTTCTAACCCAGATAGAAGTGTCTTAACCTCCCTATTCTAACCCAGATACCAGTGTCTTAACCTCCCTGTTCTAACCCAGATAGAAGTGTCTTAACCTCCCTGTTCTAACCCAGATAGAAGTGTCTTAACCTCCCTGTTCTAACCCAGATAGAAGTGTCTTAACCTCCCTGTTCTAACCCAGATAGAAGTGTCTTAACCTCCCTGTTCTAACCCAGATACCAGTGTCATCTCTGGTGTCATAACATCCCTGTTCAGATACCAGTGTCATCTTTTTTCTTCTTTTTTTTAACTATGCAAGTCAGTTAATAACAAATTCTTATTTTCAATGACAGCTTAGGAAAAGTGGGTTAATGGCCTTATTCAGGGGCAGAACGACAGATTTTTACCTTGTCAGCTCAGGGATTTGATCTTGCAACCTTTCGGTTACTAGTCTAATGCTCTAACCACTAGGCTACCTGTCTTAACCTCCCTGTTGTTACCCAGATTCCAGTTTCATCTCTGGTGACCTTCGTAGAGGCTCTAGAGGTGGGCTACAGCAAACACAGAAACCCCTACCACAACCTCATCCACGCTGCTGACGTCACACAGACAGCACACTATCTGATGCTCCACACTGGCATTATGGTGAGAATTATCCCCCAGCATCATACACAAATCAAAGGACAGGTTCTGATTATGTTTCTTGTTACCATCTCTCTCCCTCTCTCTCTCCCTCCCTCTCTCCCTCTCTCCCTCTCTCCCTCTCTCCCTCTCTCTCTCCCTCCCTCTCTCCCTCTCTCTCTCCCTCCCTCTCTCCCTCTCTCCCTCCCTCTCTCCCTCTCTCCCTCCCCCTCCCTCCCTCCCTCCCTCCCTCCCTCAGCACTGGCTCACTGAACTGGACATCCTAGCCATGGTGTTTGCTGCAGCTATCCATGACTTTGAACACACTGGGACAACCAACAACTTTCACATTCAGACCAGGTGAGTGTGTCCGTATTCTTCAGTCAGTAGATATTTTAATTCCTAAGCCACTGTACCACTGATAGTAATCGACCTAATAGACTGATTGATGACTCAACGATAATTATTTATTGCCATTTCCATTCATTCCATCCTATCAATACCAATGTTAAACTGAAGATGTCCTTGTATTGTACTTTTAGTATACCACTTGCCTCCCAGACAGACAGTGCAGTCAGTCTGACCCTGACTAATGAATGCCAATGGAGCCTGAAGAAAGGAACATGGCCGTATAAAGAACCCATTTAAGTGAAGGCACCCATTTATACAACCCATTAAAGTGAAGTGCACAATAAGAATAATTAATATTGCCTCATTGACCTCAGTGATAACAAGGGATCGCAACGAAAGAGAGACAGAGTGAGAATGTGTGAGGGCGGGAGAGAGATTAAACCCTTCACTTAGTTTAAACCTCTGCATGGCTTTCTAGTCTAATAACAAAGATCAGAAAGGCCTCTGGCCCTTTAGACATGAGGGTTGTTGTGTGGTGAGATGGAATATGAAGGTATTGTTCAAACTCCCCTTCTGTGATTATGTGTTCTAAAATCGCTACCATCTCGAGTCGCTACCATCGCTTTCATAATCACTATCGTCATTTCAAAACTGGTCGGAATGAGTTCCGCTTCAACCTGTTTTGCACACTGGGGTAGTGTTTCCATACAAGTTGGCTACCTGGTAAAGTTATCCAGTCTGGGAAGCCCCATGTGGCACAATGAATAATCACACCTTCTCTTCCCTCTTCTTCTGCATCTTCTCTTCCTCTCTCCAGGTCAGAGGTGGCCATCCTGTACAATGACCGGTCAGTCCTGGAGAACCACCATGTCAGTGCTGCCTACAGACTTATGCAAGAAGATGAGATGAACATACTGGTCAACCTGTCAAAAGATGACTGGCGGTGAGTTAAGAAAGACTCCTCAGATCCTCAAGCTTTGGGGTTTTAGGCTGGATATCTGTAAAGCACTTAGTGACAACTGCGGATGTAAAAAGGGCTTTATAAAATGCATTTGATGAATTGATTGAGATCAACACTTCAAAGAACGAAGGGGCAAGAACTGTAACATAACCTGGATACTTGCCTTGATACTAGGTTTGGATACGAATGTGGTGTGGTGTATTTCAATGCAAGACTATTATATAACCTGGATGACAGAGTGAATATGTTACATTCAATCAATCAATCAAACTACATGACCAAAAGTATGTGGACATCTACTCATCTCATTCCAAAATCATAGGCATTAATGTGGAGTTGGTCCCCTTATTGCTGCTATAACAGCCTCCACTCTTCTGGGAAGGCTTTCCACTAGATGTTGGAACATTGCTGCAGGGACTTGATTCCATTCAGCCACACAAGCATTAGTGAGGTCAGGCACTGATGTTGAGCGATTAGGCCTGGCTCACAATTCCAATTCATCCTAAAGGTGTTCAATGGGGCCGAGGTCGGGGCTCTGTTCAGGCCAGTGAAGATCTCGACAAACCATTTCTTTGTGCACAGGGGTATTGTCATGCTGAAACAGGAAAGGGCTTTCCCTAAACTGTTGCCACAACGTTGGAGGCACAGAATTGACTACAATGTCATTGTATGCTGTAGCATTGAGATTTTCCTTCGCTGGAACTAAGGGGCCTGGCCTGAACCATGAAAAACTGCCCCAGGCCATTATCCCTAATCCACCAAACTTCACAGTTGGCACAATGCGTTCAGGGAGGTACAGATGCTAAATATTTTTTATTGTGAAACAAACAGGAAACAGCACAAAAAAACAGAAAACTTGAGCGTGTATAACTATTCACCCCCCAAAGTCAACACTTTGTGGAGCTCCCATTTGTAGCAATTAAAGCTGCAACACTCTTGGGGTATGTCTCTATAAACTTGGCACATCTAACCACTGGTATTTTTGCCCATTCTTCATGGTTAAACTGCTCCAGTTCCTTCAAGTTGGATGGGTTCCGCTGGTGTACAGCAATCTTTAAGTCATACCACAGATTCTCAATTGGATTGAGGTCTGAGCTTTGACTAGGCCATTCTAAGACATTTAAATGTTTCCCCTTAAACCACTCAAGTGTTGCTTTAGCAGTGTGCTTAGGGTCATTGTCCTGCTGGAAGGTGAACCTCCGTCCCAGTCTCAAATTTCTGGAAGACTGAAACAGGTTTCCTGACCAGTTTCCCAGTCCAAGCCGATGAAAAACATCCCCACAGCATGATGCTGCCACCACCATGCTTCACTGCGGGGATGGTGTTCTCAGGGTGATGGGAGGTGTTGGGTTTGTGCCAGATGCGTTTTCCTTGATGGCTAAAAAGCTATAATTGACCAGAGTACCTTCTTCCATATTGTTTGGGGAGTCTCCCACATGCCTTTTGGCGAACACCAAATGTGTTTTCTTATTTTTTTCTTCAAGAAATGGCTTTTTTTCTGGCCACTCTTCCATAAAGCCCAGCTCTGTGTAGTGTACAGTTTAAAGTGGTCCTATGGACAGATACTCCAATCTCCGCTGTGGAGCTTTGCAGCTCCTTCAGGGTTATCTTTGGTCTCTTTATTGCCTCTCTGATGAATGCCCTACTTGCCTGGTCCATGAGTTTTGGTGGGCGGCCCTCTCTTGACAGGTTTGTTGTGGCCATATTCTTTCAATTTTTTCATAATTTAATTAATGGTGCTCCATGGGATGTTCATCTGTACTTCTCCACAACTTTGTCCCTGACCTGTTTGTAGCGCTCCTTGGTCTTCATGGTGCCGCTTGCTTGGTGGTGCCACTTGCTAAGTGGTGTTGCAGACTCTGGGGCCTTTCAGAACAGGTGTATATATACTGAGACCATGTGACACTAAGATTGCACACAGGTGGACTTTATTTAACTAATTATGCGACTTCTGAAGGTAATTGTTTGCACCAGATCTTATTTAGGGGCATCATAGCAAAGGGGGTGAATACATACAGTACATGCACCCCTTTTCCATTCTTTTTTTCATTTCACTTCACCAATTTGGACAATTTTGTGTAGGAAATAGGAAGAACGCCAAGGGGGATGAATACTTTTGCATGGCATTTTAGCGTTCTCCTGGCATCCACCAAACCCAGTTTAGTCTGTCGGACTGCAAGATGGTGAAGCATGATTCATCAATCCAGGGAACGCGTTTCCACTGCTCCAGAGTCCAATGTTGGCGAGCTTTACACCGCCAACGCTTGGTACTCACATGGTGATCTTAGGCTTGTGTGCGTGCGGCTGCTCGGCCATGGAAACCCATTTCACGAAGCTCCCGACGAACAGTTTTTGTGCTGATGTTGTTTCCATAGGCAGTTTAGAACTCGGTAGTAAACGTTGCAACCGAGGACAGACGATTTTTACGCACTACGCGCTTCAGAACTCAGCGACCCCATTCTGTGAGCTTTGTGGTCTACCACTTCGCGGCTGAGCCGTTGTTGCTCCTAGAAGTTTTCACTTCACATTAACAGCACTTACAGTTGAATGGGGCAGCTCTAGCAGGGCAGACATTTGACGAACTGACTTGTTGGAAAGGTGGCATTCTATGACTGTGCCATGTTGAAAGTCACTGAGCTCTTCAGTAAGGCCATTCTACTTCCAATGTTTGTCTATGGAGATTGCATGGCTATGTGTTCAATTGTGTACACCTGTCAGCAACAGTTGTGGCTGAAATAGCAGAATCCACACATTTGAAGGGGTGTCCACATACCTTTGTATAGATACTGTATTTATAAAGCCCTTTTAACATCAGCAGTTGTCACAAAGTGCTTATACAGAAACCCAGCCTAAAACACCAATGAGCAAGCGATGCAAATGTAGAAGCATGGTGGCTAGGAAAAACTCCCTGGAAATGCAGGAACCTAGGAAGAAACCTGGAGAGAAACCAGGCTCTAAGGGGTGGTCAGTCATCTTCTGGCTGTGATTCAGTGATTATGGAAAGTTCCACAGCTCACTCCGATCAGTAGGTACTGTATAGAAATGCTATGCTAATGACTGGGGTTTGTCGTGAAGAAGCGGTGCTAGACATCACACTGTGTTCTTGTCCTTGAGAATCCAAGAACAGCTGGAGTGGCTAGGTGGAAACTGACCCTGTTCTCCTGTGTTTGTTTCCAGAGAGCTACGGATCCTGATGATTGAGATAGTAACAAGTACAGACATGCCCTGCCATTTCTCTTTCACCTAACTCTAACCTGTCTGTCTGTCAGAGAACTGCGGACTCTGGTGATTGAGATGGTGATGAGTACAGACATGTCCTGCCATTTCCAGCAGATCAAAACCATGAGGAACGCCCTGCAGCAGCCCGAGGGGTGAGTGGACTGTCTCTGGACCCTGACCTATGACCCCTGAACCCTTAGCCCCAACCGCTAAACCCTAACGTCTAACCTATAACCCCAGCTCTCTGGACCATGCCTTTCATCTTGATCCTTTATGTGTCCCTGTATGATATCTGTGTGTGTGTGTGTGTGTGTGTGCGCCCGTCCGTCCGTCCGTCTTGAGTGTATCTGATGTACTGTTGTCTGTGTGGTTGATTGACCGAGTAGACCAGGCTAAAGCCCTACTGTATCTCTGATGCTGTCTGGCTGTCTGTCTTAGTGTATCAGTGTATATGTATGTGTTAGATGATGTACTGTTGTTTCTACAGAGTAGACAAGGCTAAAGCCCTATCTCTGATGCTGCATGCAGCTGACATCAGCCACCCAGCCAAGGCCTGGAAGCTGCACTACCGATGGACACAGGCCCTGATGGAGGAGTTCTTCAGACAGGTACAGTACCAACAACGTCCTACCCTACAGTCCCTGACAGATACCATGGGAGAGGGAAACTTGACCACTGTATTATGTATGTATCCTGTATTGCTAAGGATATGGGATACCATTCCAACAGCTTTAGGAATATCTTCACTTGGATCAACTGGATATGTTACATTGAGCATTATGGGTATTGTAGTGAATCATGTTACATTATACAGTAGAGCCGCTCCTGCCATTCTGCATTGATATGGTTATAAAGGCTGGTATTGTTGTTGTTTCTTACAGGGCGATAAGGAGGTTGAGTTAGGGCTGCCATTCTCCCCTCTGTGTGATCGTAAAGCTACCATGATTGCCCAGTCACAAATAGGTGAGCATCACATCCTGTTATTGCTCCCCCTGTGAGCTGTTTCATACAGCTCTAAAGGGTTTGTGTACTCAGACAGGCCATAGTGCAAATGCGCCACCATGTGGACATTTGAGAAATTATCAGATATTTTCCCTTGCTACGATAAGGCATGGGAATCTTCACTGTCTGTCATCATAAATTACATTTGCTGTAACATCACACACTGTTTTTTCTCCTGTTTCTCTGAAAAGTACAATCATCCATTTCTCTGTCTGTCTCCCAGGGTTCATTGACTTCATAGTAGAACCCACATTCTCTGTGTTGGTGGACACGACAGAGAAGATCATTACACCTCTCATAGAGGATACCTTAAAGTCACACGACACTGGTGTCCGCAGGTCAAGGTGAGACACATTCCCATTATTATAAACTCTGGAAAATCCCAGTTTTGCCGGCTCAGTTTTCCCAGATTAGCATCTCTGACGCATTCAAAATGCCTACCAGTATCACCAGTACCACTCACACTCAGAATTTATCTGTCTTCTATCTCTATGATCGTTCTAAGCTGTGGAATAAGAAACCAAGTATTACTGCAGTGTTTTCTGTTCTATATAATATGTCCATATTAGGACAGCCACACAAAGAGTTGGTGTCATTGTCATTCTGACTTACGGCATGGACATAATTTGACAGAGTTTCTGTTGTAAGTTGCTTGTTGCTTGTTGGTTCAGTTTGACAGGTAGTGGGTCAGTGACGGTGGTGGAGTCAGTCCAGAGACACAGTGGTCGAGGGTCCAGCCAGGGGGTTGACCAGGGGCTCACTACAGACTATAGCCTGGCTGGCATTGACCTGAAACGGGTCAGACACACACTGGCAGAGGTCATCCAACACAACAAAGACAGATGGAAGGAGCTCTCTGTACAAGGTATAGTTGTTGTTGTTGATGTTGTTGCTCTTCTTCCTTTTTTCCTTGTCTTCTTCAGTCACCTGAATACCTATCCTTCTTTGTGTTTTATGTTCTTTCCATTGTCAGAAGACTATGACATGACATTACAGGTTCATTCTTGTTGCTTGTGTTATCTCGTTTCTTCAGAGTTGGCGAGGAAAGAGCAAGCTGAGTTGACTTCTGACCCAGAGGAGGAGTCCCTGATGAACACAGAGGTTACGTTGACTCACACCAGCCCTGAGAGACACAGCCAAGAGCTTCAATCAGAGCCCTTCATTGAACTGATGAACAACACAAACACAAACTCCAATAACTCTTCCCAGGAGGACTCAGAGCTGGACCACAGTCCTCACAGGCCTCTGTCACCATCTGAGGATAAAGAGACAACATCACATGGTTCCATCTCTCCTGAACACCTACCATGGAACGGTAGGAATGCTAGCTAGCGATATGATACGATATACGATATGATATACGACACAATATACGATAGAATGTACAATACAACAATGCGACATAATGTAGTGCAATGTAACATAACGCAACACAACAACATGCAATGCAATACAACACAGCACAATAGCACAGTGAAACCAACAGTCATGCCTTTTAACAATGCTGTTGCCCTGTCAGTAAGCTATAGCTATGTGGTATTTTTCTCGTTTCTATAATTGTGTTGTCAGTTACAGCCATCTGTGACCAAGTGTCGAAGAAATAGATAGCTGCCGAGTGGAGGGTTGTCAAGGTTACCGCTGAGTGATGCTGTGTTGTCATGGTAACTGTTGTTGCTTGCAGGAGAAGGCCCTGAGCCAGTCCTTGAGCATGGGGAGGAGTCTCTTCAGAGCCCTTGATTTTGATAGGCTACCCAACAACACTGCCACTTCCTGATTCAACAGGCATTATATTTGTTTGTTTTTTTATTGTAAATTTGTTCTGATTCATTTTATTGTTATTTATTAAAGATAGGGGTCTTCATGCTCCAAGTGGTTTTTGTCTATTTTCATTCAGTCTTTATGGTCTATTTATCTGTCTATTTTCACTCTGTCTTTTAGATGGGTCTGCACACTCACTATACTATATATCACTATATTAGACTGCAAGCGTAAGAATAGGACGATCACGATAGTGTTCTCTGTTGATCTGTTGACATACATAGATTTTACTCTAGACCAGGCCTGGGCAAAGGCTGGCCCGGGGGCCATATGCAGCCCACGACCTGATTCAATACGGGCCGCGGAATCATGCTCAGATCACATAAAGAATTTGTGATAGTAAAGTTTTGAAGAACATATTTGTTGTTCAAATTTAAAGCCCAATGAATACTCGCCTTTTTGTAATGATTTAACTCCCACCTCTTGTGGGACATTTATTTTGAAGGATCGTATAAATAACAACTGCACGAGGACCGACAGTGACTGACAGGATGACACACATTTCACAGTTACAAACAGTAGCTAGCTAGAAATTGCGCAAAGAGGAGTTTTTCAAAGAAAAGGAAAGTAGACAATGAATGTAGGGTGTTCCAACAAGAGTGGACATTGAAATATTTCTTTATTGAGGTATCAGGGAAAGCTGTGTGCTTAGTGTGCAAAGAAAACATCACTGTCTTGAAAGACTGCAACTTGTCCCGACACTTCCAGACAAAGCATGCAGAGAAACATAGGAATATGTCTTCTGGGCAGAGGGCAAGTGCATCAAAAGAGTTGCTTTCTCAGTTGCAAAAGCAGCAAGGACTTTTCACAAAGCTGCATTCAGCAAATTACGGAATTGTGAGCGCTAGCTATGTACTGTCCCACAAAAGTGCTAAACATAGCAAGCCATTCGCGGAGGCCAAATTCATTAAAGAATGTTTAATTGACTCTGCAGCAATACTTTGCCCCGACAAGAAAGAGTTTGAAAATGTTTCCCTGTCAAGACGAACAGTGACACGGCGTGTTGAGGACATCGCAGAGAATATGGAGCAACAATTGAAAGACAAGGTAAAGGATTTCACCTATTTCTCCTTGGCCCTGGATGAGAGCAGTGATGCACGTGACACGGAGCAGTTGTTAATATTCTTACGAGGCAGAACCCCAGACTTTGAAATTACAGAGGACCTTGCTTCAGTGCAGTCAATGAAGAGCACAACCACAGGGAAAGATTTATTGGAGGAGGTTAATAAGTGTGTGGGACTGAGTTTTGAAAAGTTATCCAGTGTGACCACTGATGGGTGCCCAAACTTGACAGGAAAAAACTAGATACAAGATCATGTATCAAGAGTTGAACCCAGATCAGATTTTTTTCCCTGCATTGCATTATTCATCAGGAGGTGCTCTGTAAATGTTTTCTGAAAATGAGCCATGTTGTGGATACAGTCACTAAAGTGGTAAACTTCATAAGAGCAAAATCTTTAAACCACAGGCAGTTTGTCTCACTGTTGGAAGAAACAGAGTCGGGTCATGCAGATCTCCCCTACCACACAAACGTGATGACGTGTCTTTGGCATCATTAAAGTGAAAACTGTTATTCTATCAAATCAATTCTCTGTAATTATTATTACGTGATTAAACTAATCATGTAAATGTAATTAACTAGGAAGTTGGGGCACCAAGGAAAATCTTCAGATTACAAAGTTATAATTTTCCTAATATAATTCTTCAGATATTTTAATATCTGACCAATTAGTCTTCTAATTAATTCATTATTCTTTAACTCACGTTAGTCTCATTCCAAACGTCGTAAATTGTTGGTTTACTATGAATCATCCATCCATCAATTGTCTTAATCAATCATTTACTAACTAACTAAATAATCACAGAAATGCACAAACAAACAAACAGTAGATATGGTTACAAGGAAATGATAGGGGAAGTTCCCTAGTGGGCTCAGCCAACAAGAGGGCTTGGTGGACAAAGGGAAGAGGGTGAAAGAGAAGGGTGGGAATTACAAGAGTCACTACACAGTTCATAATTATATTAAATGAAATGCTAATCCTTTGCACATGAACGCTCACTCATTCGGGAATAATTGCAATCAATATATATTTACGCCCATTGTGTCGTCGTGATCTCTGTTGGAATCATCAGTCCTTCTGTTGGAAAGTTCATCCGAGCGTCTCTCTGCTTCCCTGGAGTCTTTCATGGTTAGAATGAATACTTCAGAGTACCATTCAGAAATGTTCTTATAGATGAGATGTTTCGGCGGTTGTCGGTCTTCTCATCCCATGGTACATCATTTCTAGCTGCAGACTAGTAATTAGTATCTAAGATTTGCTCTTATTCTGTCGGGATCGATAGTCTGAGAGTTGAACCATTTCCACCCGTGTAGCTAATGCTCCACATGGTATGGTTAGAAATTAAACAACCATTGTAACCTCAGCGGACACTGAGGTTTTTGTGGTCTCTACTCAAACCTTTACCCCCTCAGCTGACCGAGGTACGCATGGTCTGAATAGGATTTCTTCAGGTGGGGGTTTTATTCGGAACAGTAGAAAAGGACTGTCCCATGAGCCAGATGATGTCTGTGCTCATGGGGGCAGGCCAATGAGTTAAACGTTAAAGGGAATACAATTCTCTCACATTAACATCATTACATCATTTCACAAATAGTTTCATCTTTACTCATTTATTTTATACAATAATTAGACACAAACCTCATAATGGAGGCACCTGTATTAGCAGAGTTATGGTAATGTGGCTGTATTGTCTTTCATGAGGTCACAAAAATGAAACGGGTCGTAGCTGGCTTCTCCACCGACCGTTTACACATTCTCCAAAACATGGATATTGTTCAGTTCTCAAGTTCTGTGATGTAGAAGAAGTTCCTTTGTTCTACTGTGAAACTCTCTATATACACTGCTCAAAAAAAATAAAGGGAACACTTAAACAACACAATGTAACTCCAAGTCTATCACACTTCTGTGAAATCAAACTGTCCACTTAGGAAGCAACACTGATTGACAATAAATTTCACATGCTGTTGTGGAAATGGAATAGGCAACAGGTGGAAATTATAGGCAATTAGCAAGACACCCCCAATAAAGGAGTGGTTCTGCAGGTGGTGACCACAGACCACTTCTCAGTTCCTATGCTTCCTGGCTGATGTTTTGGTCACTTTTGAATGATGGCGGTGCTTTCACTCTAGTGGTAGCATGAGACAGAGTCTACAACCCACACAAGTGGCTCAGATAGTGCAGCTCATCCAGGATGGCACATCAATGCGAGCTGTGGCAAGAAGGTTTGCTGTGTCTGTCAGCGTAGTGTCCTGAGCATGGAGGCGCTACCAGGAGACAGGCTAGTACATCAGGAGACAGGCAACAACCCAGCAGCAGGACCGCTACCTCCGCCTTTGTGCAAGGAGGAGCAGGAGGAGCACTGCCAGAGCCCTGCAAAATGACCTCCAGCAGGCCACAAATGTGCATGTGTCTGCTCAAACGGTCAGAAACAGACTCCATGAGGGTGGTATGAGGGCCCGACGTCCACAGGTGGGGGTTGTGCTTACAGCCCAACACCGTGCAGGACGTTTTTCAATTGCCAGAGAACACCAAGATTGGCAAATTCGCCACTGGCACCCTTTGCTCTTCACAGATGAAAGCAGGTTCACACTGAGCACATGTGACAGAGTCTGGAGACACCGTGGAGAACGTTCTGCTGCCTGCAACATCCTCCAGCATGACTGGTTTGGCAGTGGGTCAGTCATGGTGTGGGGTGGCATTTCTTTGGGGGGGCTGCACAGCCCTCCATGTGCTCGCCAGAGGAAGCCTGACTGCCATTAGGTACCGAGATGAGATCCTCAGACCCCTTGTGAGACCATATGCTGGTGCGGTTGGCCCTGGGTTCTTCCTAATGCAAGACAATGCTAGACCTCATGTGGCTGGAGTGTGTCAGCAGTTCCTGCAAGAGGAAGGCATTGATGCTATGGATTGGCCCGCCCGTTCCTAAGACCTGAATCCAATTGAGCACATCTGGGACATCATGTCTCGCTCCATCCACCAACGCCACGTTGCACCAGACTGTCCAGGAGTTGGCGGATGCTTTAGTCCAGGTCTGGGAGGAGATCCCTCAGGAGACCATCCGCCACCTCATCAGGAGCATGCCCAGGCGTTGTAGGGAGGTCATACAGGCACGTGGAGGCCACACACTACTGAGCCTCATTTTGACTTGTTTTAAGGACATTACATCAATGTTGGATCAGCCTGTAGTGTGGTTTTCCACTTTAATTTTGAGTGTGACTCCAAATCCCGACCTCCATGGGTTGATAAATTTGATTTCCATTGATAATTTTTGTGTGATTTTGTTGTCAGCACATTCAACTATGTAAAGAAAAAAGTATTTAATAAGAATATTTCATTCATTCAGATCTAGGATGTGTTATTTTAGTGTTCCCTTTATTTTTTTGAGCAGTGTATGTACTGCATGGCCAGGAGAGAGTCTCCTGCAGGAATTTACGACGTGAGATAACAGAACCTGGGTGTAGGAGAGAGGAGGATGCCACGTTCTGTACCCAGAAAGGGCCACGTCATGACAGTGAGATGGCCGAGTTTGGGGAAGGTGCTTAAAAGGGTGTGGGACCTAAAGTCGGAGATTGCTGAGTTTTTGCAAATTAAAGGAACATGTGGATTTCCCTTAACTGCAAGATAAAGAAGGATTGGCTGATTTTACCTTCACCGTGGACATCATGGCCCTTATGAACGAACTGAATTCCAAACTACGAGGGAAGGGCCTTTTTGCACATCAGATGTACAGCCTTGTCAAAGCCTTCAAAGGGAAATGACTCCTCCTGACCCACCAAGTAGAAGCCAACAATCTTACCCACCTTCTGACACTACTAGTCTGTTCCCTATCAGATGACCTTCTGACACTACTAGTCTGTTCCCTATCAGAGGACCTTCTGACACTACTAGTCTGTTCCCTACCAGAGGACCTTCTGACACTACTAGTCTGTTCCCTACCAGATGACCTTCTGACACTACTAGTCTGTTCCCTACCAGATGACCTTCTGACACTACTAGTCTGTTCCCTACCAGATGACCTTCTGACACTACTAGTCTGTTCCCTACCAGATGACCTTCTGACACTACTAGTCTGTTCCCTACCAGATGACCTTCTGACACTACTAGTCTGTTCCCTACCAGATGACCTTCTGACACTACTAGTCTGTTCCCTACCAGATGACCTTCTGACACTACTAGTCTGTTCCCTACCAGATGACCTTCTGACACTACTAGTCTGTTCCCTACCAGATGACCTTCTGACACTACTAGTCTGTTCCCTACCAGAGGACCTTCTGACACTACTAGTCTGTTCCCTATCAGAGGACCTTCTGACACTACTAGTCTGTTCCCAATCAGATGACCTTCTGACACTACTAGTCTGTTCTCTATCAGATGACCTTCTGACACTACTAGTCTGTTCCCTATCAGATGACCTTCTGACACTACTAGTCTGTACCCTATCAGATGACCTTCTGACACTACTAGTCTGTTCCCTATCAGATGACCTTCTGACACTACTAGTCTGTTCCCTACCAGAGGACCTTCTGACACTACTAGTCTGTTCCCTACCAGAGGACCTTCTGACACTACTAGTCTGTTCCCTACCAGAGGACCTTCTGACACTACTAGTCTGTTCCCTACCAGAGGACCTTCTGACACTACTAGTCTGTTCCCTACCAGAGGACCTTCTGACACTACTAGTCTGTTCCCTATCAGATGACCTTCTGACACTACTAGTCTGTTCCCTACCAGATGACCTTCTGACACTACTAGTCTGTTCCCTACCAGATGACCTTCTGACACTACTAGTCTGTTCCCTACCAGAGGACCTTCTGACACTACTAGTCTGTTCCCTACCAGATGACCTTCTGACACTACTAGTCTGTTCCCTATCAGATGACCTTCTGACACTACTAGTCTGTTCCCTGTCAGATGACCTTCTGACACTACTAGTCTGTTCCCTACCAGAGGACCTTCTGACACTACTAGTCTGTTCCCTACCAGAGGACCTTCTGACACTACTAGTCTGTTCCCTATCAGATGACCTTCTGACACTACTAGTCTGTTCCCTATCAGATGACCTTCTGACACTACTAGTCTGTTCCCTATCAGATGACCTTCTGACACTACTAATCTGTTCCCTATCAGATGACCTTCTGACACTACTAGTCTGTTCCCTACCAGAGGACCTTCTGACACTACTAGTCTGTTCCCTATCAGATGACCTTCTGACACTACTAGTCTGTTCCCTACCAGAGGACCTTCTGACACTACTAGTCTGTTCCCTATCAGATGACCTTCTAACACTACTAGTCTGTTCCCTATCAGATGACCTTCTGACACTACTAGTCTGTTCCCTATCAGAGGACCTTCTGACACTACTAGTCTGTTCCCAATCAGATGACCTTCTGACACTACTAGTCTGTTCTCTATCAGATGACCTTCTGACACTACTAGTCTGTTCCCTATCAGATGACCTTCTGACACTACTAGTCTGTACCCTATCAGATGACCTTCTGACACTACTAGTCTGTTCCCTATCAGATGACCTTCTGACACTACTAGTCTGTTCCCTACCAGAGGACCTTCTGACACTACTAGTCTGTTCCCTACCAGAGGACCTTCTGACACTACTAGTCTGTTCCCTACCAGAGGACCTTCTGACACTACTAGTCTGTTCCCTACCAGAGGACCTTCTGACACTACTAGTCTGTTCCCTACCAGAGGACCTTCTGACACTACTAGTCTGTTCCCTATCAGATGACCTTCTGACACTACTAGTCTGTTCCCTACCAGATGACCTTCTGACACTACTAGTCTGTTCCCTACCAGATGACCTTCTGACACTACTAGTCTGTTCCCTACCAGAGGACCTTCTGACACTACTAGTCTGTTCCCTACCAGATGACCTTCTGACACTACTAGTCTGTTCCCTATCAGATGACCTTCTGACACTACTAGTCTGTTCCCTGTCAGATGACCTTCTGACACTACTAGTCTGTTCCCTACCAGAGGACCTTCTGACACTACTAGTCTGTTCCCTACCAGAGGACCTTCTGACACTACTAGTCTGTTCCCTATCAGATGACCTTCTGACACTACTAGTCTGTTCCCTATCAGATGACCTTCTGACACTACTAGTCTGTTCCCTATCAGATGACCTTCTGACACTACTAATCTGTTCCCTATCAGATGACCTTCTGACACTACTAGTCTGTTCCCTACCAGAGGACCTTCTGACACTACTAGTCTGTTCCCTATCAGATGACCTTCTGACACTACTAGTCTGTTCCCTACCAGAGGACCTTCTGACACTACTAGTCTGTTCCCTATCAGATGACCTTCTAACACTACTAGTCTGTTCCCTATCAGATGACCTTCTGACACTACTAGTCTGTTCCCTATCAGAGGACCAACGGGAGAAGTATACATCACTGCTGCGTGCTTTGAACGGGGAGTTTTCTTGTCGTTTTGAGGATTTCAAATTGTTGGAAAATGACATGCTGTTGGTTTCCTCTCCTTTCACCTTCAATGTGGATTACACTCTCACTGACCTGCAACTTGAGCTTATCGACCTTCAGTCTGATGCAGTGATTTTTTTGAATAGTTCTCCACTGTCACTGACAAGGTTCTAAGCATCTCTCGATGAACAAAACTTTCCAAACATTAGGAGTCATGCTCAGAAGATGTTTGTACTGTTTGGGTCTACCTATGTATGTGAACAGACATTTTCAGTAATGAAATATAGAAAGTCAAGGCACAGCTCATCTCTTACTGACTCTCACCTCTCAGCAATCCTGCGCAGAGCGACATCAGAAACTATACCTGACTTCACTGCTCTAGTCAATGCCCATCAGAGACTTCACTCTTCACACTGATTGAGTAGTTTAAATGTAATGTTGAGCTCTCCCTTTCTTGTGTTTTTGTGCATACCCGTTAAAACAAGAGTTCTGTCCATGGTGCTGAATGCACAGTGTATTCTTCCCTCCGTGTAGTTCATTGCATGTTTAATAATGAAAATACCTACCAAAAGGAGAACATGGATGTGGTGTGTATTCTGTGCATGTGTAAAAAGTAAAATAAGTAGCATATCTGGACATGATTTACAGTAGATATATCTGTCAACACAGTCATACACATGATGTATAATCCTGTAATATGATTCTGGCCCGCGATGGCAAAAATATATTTTATTGTGGCCCTCCATATAAAATAATTGCCCAGGCCTGCTCGAGAGGTAATATTGGAATGTTGGACTCTAGACGTGGTGTGGTCACAACAACATACAGGAACTCAAGTCCTTCTGTTCACCTGATTTTAGAATTCCTCACAATCAAATATCGACCGCATTATCTACCAAGGGAATTCTCTTCGATTATAATCACAGCCTTATATATTCCCCCCCAAGCAGACACATCGACGGCTCTAAACAAACTTTATTTGACTCTTTGCAAACTGGAAACCACATATCCTGAGGCTGCATTCATTGTAGCTGGGTATTTTAACAAGGCTAATCTGAAAACAAGACTCCCTAAATTGTATCAGCATATCGATTGTGCAACCAGGGCTGGTAAAACCTTGGATCATTGCTATTCTAACTTCCGTGACGCATATAAGGCCCTCCCCCGCACTCCTTTCAGAAAAGCTCACCACGACTCCATTTTGTTGCTCACTGCCTACAGACAGAAGCTAAAAACAAGAAGCTCCCGCTCTGAGGTCTGTTCAACGCTGGTCCGACCAATCTGATTCCACGCTCCAAGACTGCTTCCATCACGCGGACTGGGATATGTTCCGCACTGCGTCCAACAACAACTGACAAATACGCTGATTCGGTGAGCGAGTTCATTAGAAAGTGCATTGAAGATGTCATTCCCATAGCAACAATTAAAACATTCCCAAACCAGAAACCGTGGATTGATGGCAGCATTCCTGTGACACTGAAAGTGTGAACCACTGCTTTTAACCAGGGCAAGTTGACCGGAAACATGACCGAATACAAACAGTGTAGCTATTCCCTCCGCAAGGCAATCAAACAAGCTAAGCGTCAGTATAGAGACAAAGTAGAGTCACAATTCAACGGCACAGACACAAGAGGTAGGTATGTGGCAGGGTCTACAGTCAATCACGGATTACAAAAAGAAAACCAGCTCCGTCACAGACCAGGATGTCTTGCTCCCAGGCAGACGAAATAACTTTTTTGCCTGCTTTGAGGACAATACAGTGCCACTGACGCGCAAGGCCGCAGGCCCAGGCGGCATCCCCAGCCGTGTTCTCAGATCATGCGCAGACCAGCTGGCTGATGAGGTTACGGACATATTCAATCAATCCTTATCCCAGTCTGCTGATCCCACATGCTTCAAGAGGGCCACCATTGTCCCTGTTCCCAAGAAAGCTAAGGTAACTGAGCTCCCGTCATCATGAAGTGCTTTGAGAGACTAGTCATGGACCATATCACCTCCACCCTACCTGACACCCTGGACCCACTCCAATTTGCTTACCGCCCAAATAGGTCCACAGACGATGCAATCTCAACCACACTGCACACTGCCCTAACCCATCTGGACAAGAGGAATACCTATGTGAGAATGCTGTTCATCGACTACAGCTCAGCATTTAACACCATAGTACTCTCCAAACTCGTCATCAAGCTCGAGACCCTGGGTCTCGACCCCGCCCTGTGCATCTGGGTACTGGACTTCCTGACGGGCCGCCCCCAGGTGGTGAGGGTAGGCAACAACATCTCCTCCCCGCTGATCCTCAACACTGGGGCCCCACAAGGGTGCGTTCTGAGCCCTCTCCTGTACTCCCTGTTCACCCACGACTGCATGGCCATGCACGCCTCCAACTCAATCATCAAGTTTGCGGATGACACTACAGTGGCAGGCTTGATTACCAACAACGATGAGACGGCCTACAGGGAGGAGGTGAGGGCCCTCAGAGTGTGGTGTCAGGAAAATAACCTCACACTCAACGTCAACAAAACTAAGGAGATGATTGTGTACTTCAGGAAACAGCAGAGGGAGCACCCCCCTATCCACATCGATGGAACAGTAGTGGAGAGGGTAGCAAAGTTTTAAGTTCCTCGGCATACACATCACAGACAAACTGAATTGGTCCACCCACACAGACAGCATCGTGAAGAACCTCAGGAGGCTGAAGAAATTCGGCTTGTCACCAAAAGCACTCACAAACTTCTACAGATGCACAATCGAGAGCATCCTGGCGGGCTGTATCACCGCCTGGTACGGCAACTGCTCCGCCCTCAACCGTAAGGCTCTCCAGAGGGTAGTGAGGTCTGCACAACGCATCACCGGGGGCAAACTACCTGCCCTCCAGGACACCTGCACCACCCGATGTCACAGGAAGGCCATAAAGATCATCAAGGACATCAACCACCCGAGCCACTGCCTGTTCACCCCGCTATCATCCAGAAGGCGAGGTCAGTACAGGTGCATCAAAGCAGGGACCGAGAGACTGAAAAACAGCTTCTATCTCAAGGCCATCAGACTGTTAAACAGCCACCACTAACATTGAGTGGCTGCTGCCAACACACTGACTCAACTCCAGCCACTTTAATAATGGGAATTGATGGAATTTCATGTAAAATATATCACTAGCCACTTTAAACATTGCTACTTAATATAATGTTTACATACCCTACATTACTCATCTCATATGTATATGTACATACTGTACTCTATATCATCTACTGCATCTTGTCTATGCCGTTCTGTACCATCACTCATTCATATATCTTTATGTTCATATTCTTTATCCTTTACACTTGTGTGTAATACATGTATCACAAGCCACTTTAAACTATGCCACTTTGTTTACATACCCTACATTACTCATCTCATATGTATATACTGACTTGATACCATCTACTGCATCTATGCCGTTCTGTACCATCACTCATTCATATATCTTTATGTACATATTCTTTATCCCTTTACACTTGTGTGTATAAGGTAGTAGTTTTGGAATTGTTAGGTTAGATTACTCGTTGGTTATTACTGCATTGTCGGAACGAGAAGCACAAGCATTTCGCTACACTCGCATTAACATCTGCTAACCATGTGTATGTGACAAATACATTTGATTTGAATAATGTAACTTAATATTACCCACTTGGGGGTGCTGTTGCACACCTTTCCCCTTGTAATGCTGTTAACATACAGTTACACTCCCTTTATTGACACAAGAAATACACTGACGACATGGGTGGGTACATATTTTTATTTCGTTTTATGAAATCTTCCCATAATTAATTTGCTGAGATAACAATTAGCCTACTAAAATAATGATGCCTGCCATTCAGAAGAGAGGGTTTGGCAATAGATGTTAAATTACGTGTCCATGAGGCTGTAGAAATGACATTTGTTTGTCATTTTTGTACAATAATGAATGATGAAAAAACATACAGGTTTCACCAAGTGTTCATAAAATGAGTAACTTTATTAGGACTTAAGACACTCCAGAGAAGACCCTTGTTTGCAGGACGTCTTTGTTTGTACCTCAGTGTACTGTATGTAGTACACAAGTCTGCTATACTGTATGCACAAAAGCCCAGTTTCAGTATAAAATACTACAAAAATATGTGAAATATCAGCAAGTGTTTTTACATTATGAGATGACAATGTGAGATGCAAAAAATAGAAGTAGATATGTTCTTTTATAAGAAAATGAAAACTAAAACCTGTATATTTCCAGTGAACGTTAAGTGCATATCAGTCAGTATTGCTGTTGATATTCGCCACATACTCTCTTATTACAATATATAACGATAATCCACCATACATAACCAAGACTTAAAAGAAGAGTTTGAGAAATAGATAGAGAAATTCATGAAATTGTCCTTTCTTGACCTCAACAATACAAGGCTGAATAAAATGGATTATGAGTTTAAAAATTATAACCTGATCAAGTTTAGATACATTTCTAACCAAGAGTTCTTAACCCAGTCATGTGTTTGAACTTTTAACCATCAGAAACATGGATCTGCAGTTTGTGTTCCTCTTCACTTTGGATCCTTCTGCTTGTCTTCCTCCTCCTCCCTCTCCTCCTGTTTCTCTTCTTCCTCAGGGAAGGATACTTTTGATTTGCTCTTGAGCAGCTTGACCCCTGGGGATTGGACAGACAGAGTGCTAGATAGTCATGGGTAATGTGGCAGGCTGTGACTGCAGTCACATCAGAGAGATCAATAGGAAACCCACTCAGTGTGTTCTAACAGCTACTAGCTCTTAACACTGACGCACACTGTGTCATGATCTACAAGCCTAAACTACAATCATTTCTGTCTGTGTAGTCCCCTTGCTGTCAAAGGATGAAACTATATGTCCATCAGTGTTGGGACTGTAGTAAGTGTTTCAGAGGATGATGCTGTGTTGTTGTTGTGTGTAAGCATGATGCTGTTTGTGTCAGCATAGGGGCCAACTGTCATCTGTCCTGTGACCAGACCATCTGTTAGTTAAGGTTACCAGAGTGCTCCTTGCAGCTACAATCAACAGCTCATGTTTCAAAGAGCTTTTTTCACTCTCTTGATAAACACTCAGTGATGACCACACGTATGACTCAATATTCTTTCTGACTCATATCCGCTGACTACAATCTACATCAGTGGTGTAGTGGTTTACCCACCTTTTTTTGTGGAAAAAAGCATTGAAAGTATAGGGAGCGTTACATTTTTCACCACAACTGGTGATTAGTCCCCCCCCCCTCCCCCACTACAGCACTGATCAACATCAACCCACAAGCCGTTGTCTCAAGAAAATACAGTACATAGTGTATGACTCACTAGACTTGACAATGTGAATTTGTTCACCCGCACCTCCTAAACAACAGTATTGAGCTACACCTGTAACTAAGCATTCTACAAATAAAACAACATTGGCTTTTCCTGGCCTACTTGACTGGCCTGGTCTTAGATCGCTTGAGGTGACAAGGCAGCACATAGGCCCAGATTCCAGCTGCAGTTAATCACATCGTAAATGGAACGTTATTCCCTTTTATGGCTTTTCTCTCTATGTGTATTCTGACCTTGAACTTAAGCATGAGAAGAGCATGAGATTCACCCACTATTCGTCTGAGGTGGAGCTTGAATAAATGAAGGTGGAGGTGTCTACAGCAGTGGAGGCTGGTGGGTGGAGCTATAGGAGGACGGGATCATTGTAATTTCTGGAATTGAATAAACGGGAAGTTATGACATGTTTGACTCCATTCCATTTGTCAATCGAGCCATTACAATAAGAACGTCCTCCTATAGCTCCTCCCACCAGCAAACTCTGCTCTACAGATATGCCATATTCTGTCCTTGACTAAATTCTCTAATTAATTCCACCACCTTTAAGCGTGAAGAAACCATGAATATGGTTGAGCGAACCTACTGGTTCCAAGTGGAAAAAGCATCTACTTTCTTTTTTCTATAGAGAACACCATTCTCCATGCACTGCTTTATTCATTATATTTAAAAAAAATAATTTATATATATATATATTATTATTATGAACAAAACAAATACCAAAACATAATTACACAAACAAATGTACATAAACCTAACAGACAGATACTACACATCGAGATACATTTTCAATTTGCCAAAAGGTTTGATGGTACACATTGCTTTTTTGTTTTTACACTGACTGATCATTTCAAAATAATATCTCAATTCTATCTTAAACATTGTGAAGAGCAGTTTGTACTCCACCCATTTCATTTTATGGATAAAGAATATGCCATGAAAAATAAACACATGAACAATGAAAGTTAAAATCAGGGTCCATATCATTTGGTTCCAAATAAAACATAATATCAGAGTCTTTCAAATGAACATGAACTCACTCCAAAATCATCTGACATAAGAACAGTCCCAAAATAAATGGTCAAGACTCTCTGGGTCACAACCACAAAATACATATTTGTTATCAATAGCTATTTTGAATCTGTGTATAATAAAGGTCTTTACGGGGTAGATTCTATGAATGAGTTTATATGATACTTCACCTTATTAGATATAAAATATTTTCCAGACAACAACAAGACTTTGTTCCAGTTCACTTGTCCTAGGACTGCATTCTAGTATCTTCTAGCAGAGGGAATAGTAACATATTGACATTGTTTTTTTATATACACATTATTACATGTATAGTTTAATATATAAATTCCTTCTAACTGTGTCGAAGCTACAAAATCCTCAACAGTTGCACTTGGAGTAGTTATATTCTAAACGAAGAATAGCACCTTAAGGGACAGCTCTAACAACTATTTGAAACTACTCAAGAGTGAATGTAACATTGTGTGTTCTCATGAATTCTGGATAACAAATTTCTCTTCCCTCAATCTTTTAAGTTCAGCCATTTCTTTACCTCTCTTCATGGCTGTTTGTCATACTTCATTCATTCCCAATATTTCCCATAAGACTTAAATAGTTGGGCTTTCCTCCAATTATCTTGTATATCTTTGGCATCCATCTTGAAATGATCATCTCCCAACAGTCTACTATTGAGTTTCCAATAACTCTGATTCGATTTATTAACTTCAGATCCATTCATATTTAAAGATGAGAATATATTTTTATGATCAGTAAGAATTGATGGTTCAATTGATACCCTGGCTCATTCTTGACTGTCTGGACATGTCCTTGTTACTCCAAGTGAAGTCCTTTTTATCTGGATATTTAGATCTCCAAATATCGAATAATCCAAGACCAAGACATAGATTATTAAACTCAAGATTAACAATGCTGGATCTGTTAGTTTTCACTTCTCCATAAAGTCAACATATTTTTTTGTATGGCCTCAATTTTCATAGTATTTTCCCTAACCGTGTCCTCCAAGCCATATGCCCTTTCACCTATCTTTGCTGTCAAAAGCATCACAATATTGTTTTGCATCTCAAGAGGTGACACCCTCTTGCCCTTTCATCTCTCAGCTCTTGACTGGAGTGTCGTGGTCGTAAAGTGACAGCCTGAGCTGGGGACTGGGTGGGTGCAAGTTGTCAGCATTGTTGTCAGTGCTCACCAGGTTTCATCACCCACAGCAGTATTTCCCCCCACAGTTACATTCTGAAGAGGAGTACCCAAAACCATACCATCTTTTGCGGTTAATTGTCCATCTGATGATTGATCAATTTATTTTATTTTGGTTCTGTTCGTGGAAGTTTTCATGAAGACATTCTCGTTTTTGAGCTAGCTAGCTGATCTGGATATCTAGTGTTGTCGCTAACTTAATCGTTTGAAGTGAATAACTTGCAGAAAGTAATCAATTACTTTGGTAAACACACTACACCATATTCATACAGGGTTTTATGACCATAGAAATGACCACATGGTCCTATTTGGGTGAGGAAATCCAATAATTCCTTCAGCTACCAGAAATAATCTCATCTGCACTGACCACCATCTTGGGCGCCTGCACGGCTTTATAATGTTTTGATAAATGTATCATGTGAGACACCGTCGGTAATACCCACATACATTCATTTTCGCATCATTCCATTCCGTTGACCTTTTTTTCCGCTATCACATCCTTGTAAATTGTTCCTAAGGGTCTCTAGCGTTAGTGGATCATGGCGCACGGTTCACAACTGGACCGTTGTCATACAGTTCCATGATAGTGAGAATTAGGGTAGATTCATAGGATTATTGTTCGACATTCCAATATTTCATGTATTGAACTTGAATATCATTCAGGATTAATCAAACCTCTGTATTTTGTATTCATCAATATAAAGTATTCCGTGCATAAATGTGCATAAATAATCTATAAAATTAGAGTATTTGTATTCTTCCAGTTGGTGCTGAAATGGAGACGAATATGCATAGATTGCCTTCTTTCTTTGATCCCTATAATCTGAACCTCTCTCGATGTATTTGTTCTATTGAGTCTGTCGACAAAATTCGAATTAAATGTGTAACGTATTTAAAGGGATCATAGCTTTCACCTGAAAAGAGCATATTTTGTAGTCTCAGTGTACAGTTGAAGTTTACATACACCTTAGCCAAATACATTTTAAATCAGTTTTTCACAATTCCTAACATTTAATCCAAGTAACAATTCCCTGTCTTAGGTCAGTTAGGATCACCACTTAATTTTAAAAATATGAAATGTTAGAATAGTAGTAGAGAAAATGATTTATTTCATCACATTCCCAGTGGGTCAGAAGATTACATACACTCAATTAGTATTTAGTAGCATTGCCTTTAAATTGCTTAACTTGGGTCAAACGTTTTGGGTAGCCTTCCACAAGCTTCCACAATAAATTGGGTGAATTTTGGCCAATTCCTCCTGACAGAGCTGGTGTAACTGAGTCAGGTTTGTAGGCTTCCTTGCTCGCACAAGCTTTTTCAGGTCTGCCCACAAATTTTCTATAGGATTGAGGTCAGGGCTTTGTGATGGCCACTCCATACCTTGACTTTGTTGTCCTTAAGCCATTTCGCCACAACTTTGGAAGTACGCTTGGGGTCATTGTCCGTTTGGAAGACCCGTTTGCGACCAAGCTTTAACTTCCTGACTGATGTCTTGAGATGTTGCTTCAATATATCCACATCATTTCAGTACCTCATGATGTAATCTATTTTGTGTAGTGCACCAGTCCCTCCTGCAGTAATGCACCCCCACAACATGATGCTGCAACCCCCGTGCTTCACGGTTGGGATGGTGTTCTTCGGCTTGTAAGCCTCCCCCTTTTTCCTCCTAACATAACGATGGTCATTATGGCCAAACAGTTCTATTTTTGTTTCATTAGACCAGAGGACATTTCTCCAAAAAGTACGATCTTTGTCCCCATGTGCAGTTGCAAACCGTCTGGCTTTTTTATGGCGGTTTTGGAGCAGTGGCTTCTTCCATGCTTAGCGGCCTTTCAGGTTATGTCGATATAGGGCTCGTTTTACTGTGGATATAGATACTTTTGTACCTGCTTCCTCCAGCATGTTGTTCTGGGATTGATTTGCACTTTTCGCACCAAAGTACGTTCATCTCTAGGAGACAGAACACATCTCCTTCCTGAGCGGTATGACGGCTGCGTGGTCCCATGGTGTTTATACTTGCGTATTATTGTTTGTACAGATAAACGTGGTACCTTCAGGCATTTGGAAATTGCTCCCAATGATGAACCAGACTTGTGGAGGTCTACAATTGTTTTTCTGAGGTCTTGGCTGATATCTTTTGATTTTCCCATGATGCCAAGCAAAGAGCCACTGATTTGAAGGTAGGTCTTGAAATGCATCTACAGGTACACCTCCAATTGACTCAAATGATGTCAATTAGCCTATCAGAAGCTTCTAAAGCCATGACATAATTTTCTGGATTTTCCCAAGCTGTTTAAAGGCACAGTCAACTTAGTGTATGTAAACGTCTGGCACACTGGACACATTATAAGTGAAATAATCTGTTTGTTAACAAGAAACTTGTGGAGTGGTTGAAAAACAAGTTTTTATGACTCCAACCTAAGTGTATGTAAACTCCCGACATCTACTGTAGATAGCGGAATAGGCCTAGCATAAATCAAAAAATACTTTCAATTTTGCAGCTCAGGAGGTTATTCTAGACAAGTCTCTTCTGTGTCTTTATCATTCTCACACAAGTCATTTGCTGATGGCCCAAGCCTATACTACGCCATCTACTGGTACAACGTCGTTATTGAATGCAGTTCTAAAACAAGCTCTAGATGTGGTGTATTGAGAAATGTTATGTGTTAATGAGTTTAGATTTAAAATGGTTGCACATAGCCAATGGGATTTGTATGCAGAGGTTGAGTTATTTGAATTAACAAATGACAATGGGGTTTCCATTCTTGCATTGAACTGATTGGATTATGAGATGCAAGGGGGGTTAAAGTTCAATGATGTATTGGGGAGTTGGGCTGAAGACACTATACAGAGTAGTAGACTGGAATGTGTTAAGGAGAACATGAAATAAATCTGTTCCGTTTAATATAAGCACGCTTCGGTGTCTTCAGTAAAAGAACCCAGCATCTTAGGATGCAACACTAGACTTTTATTATGGAAATGAAACCAGAAGCTGCAAAGCAACTCTAACATCTGGGCTAGAGATGCTTGATTGACTAGATAACTTCAACTAGCTACTGTTTGTCTACTGCCAAAAGTTTGTACATATACAAAAAGATCTAACTGAGTAAATGGTGACGTAAAGTAAGAATCCAACATGTGAATGTTCATTCAGAGTCGTAACATAGGGTTTGTACGTACTAATTTAACATTTACGTTATGTTTCAAGCATGGCTTTTCTTACGATCCTAACAATTTATGTATGGATTTTCGTGCGATCAAAACGATACGTACGTTCAACCTTTTGGCAGCTATCTCACTCCATATGTGTGGAGTTGTGATGGCCTTACCTGGAGTGAAGGGAGGCTGGTGTTGATAGGGGGTGTCTTTGCGCCTTGGTGAGTCTGCCAGTCGTGGCAGATCCCCTGATAGCTCATCTGCTAGGGCCAGTGTATCTGTGTGGGACTGGGGCAGTCTGGTAGGAGGCAGGCTGTCTCTGTCCTCACTGTGGCCTCTACAGCAGTCTGTGGGCTCTCTGCCTGTGGAGGACACACACAGTACATTATAGAGGTCCACAGTATGGCGAAGTGGGTGGGGTTATATCCTGCCTGTTTGGCCCTGTCCGGGGGTATCATCGGATGGGGCCACAGTGTCTCCTGACCCCTCCTGTCTCAGCCTCCAGTATTTATGCTGCAGTAGTTTATGTGTCAGGGGGCTAGGGTCAGTCTGTTATATCTGGAGTACTTCTCCTGTCTTATCCGGTGTCCTGTGTGAACTTAAGTATGCTCTCTAATTCTCTCTTTATTTATTTCTCTCTCTCGGAGGACCAGAGCCCTAGCACCATTCTTCAGGACTACCTTGTCTGATGACTCCTTGCAGTCCTTGCAGTCCCCAGTCCTCCTGGCCGTGCTGCTGCTCCAGTTTCAACTGTTCCTCCTGCGGCTATGGAACCCTGACCTGTTCACCGGACGTGCTACCTTGTCCCAGACCGGCTGTTTTCAACTCTCTAGAGACAGCAGGAGCGGTAGAGATACTCTTAATGATCGGCTATGAAAAGCCAACTGACATTTACTCCTGAGGTGCTGACCTGTTGCACCCTCGACAACTAATGTGATTATTACTATTTGACCATGCTGGTAATTTATGAACATTTGGGCATGTTCTGTTATAATCTCCACCCGGCACAGCCAGAAGAGGAATGGCCACCCCTCATAGTCTGGTTCCTGTCTAGGTTTCTTCCTAGGGAGTTTTTCCTAGCCACCGTGCTTCTACACCTGTATTGTTTGCTGTTTGGGGTTTTGGGCTGGGTTTCTGTACAGCACTTTGAGATATCAGCTGATGTAAGACAGACTATATAAATTAATTTGATTTAATTTGAGTCCAATGATCACAATTATAATGGTGTGCTTAATTTGTATGGAAATTGGTCTCCTACTCTTAACCTTTGCTCTCGTGACTGAGAAATGTGTGTTTTCTATTTCCTTTCAGATTTTTTCTGGGAACACAGAATGTTGTTTTTGTGTTTCCGTAATTGCATGAATTACCAGTATAATCTGTAGCCCTATGCCTTCCAGCCAAACCTGGGCCGATTATTTTACTGGACCATATTCAGCATGCAACTGAATTCAAGGCCATCCAGCCTGGGGTGTTTGGCCATGTTGGATATTTTCTAATCTACACACTAATTAACAAGCCAGGTTTGTGAAGAAAATATTTGTTGTGGTATAAAATTGGACCATAAATAGGCTGCTGTGCTGAAATTAATTTGGATCCTCTGTACATATCGTCTGAATAACAACTATCTATTTGAGAGACATGCAGTAGGATGGTGTAGCTCTCTGTTTGCCCTGTCTATCACTGCAGCTAAAGTAGGATTGTGTAGCTTCCCTGGTCAGTCAATCAATATCTAATGTAGATTTACAGTGCTACCTCCTGTCTAAGTCAGCGCCTGACTAGCTCTGTCACACATTTCAGTGGTCTCTGTGGAGGTATAATGCTGACTACAGACGTTTCATCAGTGTTTCCTACACTCACCAGTATAAAAGGGAGAGTATGAACTAATGGCACTTCCATCTCATCATGTTATGGCAGTTTGTGTGAACAAGGTTCTGTACTGTACCTTTCATGGTGGGTTGAGAGTAGACGCTGTGTTTCCTCTGAGCAGGAGACGACTCTGCACTCTGGACCTGGTGGTGTAGAGGGATGAAGGGAGGAGGTGTAGAGGGATGGAGGGAGGAGGTGTAGAGGGATGGAGGGAGGAGGTGTAGAGGGATGGAGGGAGGAGGTGTAGAGGGATGAAGGGAGGAGGTGTAGAGGGATGAAGGGAGGAGGTGTAGAGGGATCGAGGGAGGAGGTGTAGAGGGATGGAGGGAGGAGGTGTAGAGGGATGGAGGGAGGTGTAGAGGGATGAAGGGAGGAGGTGTAGAGGGATGAAGGGAGGAGGTGTAGAGGGATGAAGGGAGGAGGTGTAGAGGGATGGAGGGAGGAGGTGTAGAGGGATGGAGGGAAGAGGTGTAGAGGGATGAAGGGAGGAGGTTTTGAGGGATGAAGGGAGGAGGTGTAGAGGGATGGAGGGAGGAGGTGTAGAGGGATGGAGGGAGGAGGTGTAGAGGGATGAAGGGAGGAGGTGTAGAGGGATGAAGGGAGGAGGTGTAGAGGGATGGAGGGAGGAGGTGTAGAGGGATGGAGGGAGGAGGTGTAGAGGGATGGAGGGAGGAGGTGTAGAGGGATGGAGGGAGGAGGTGTAGAGGGATGGAGGGAGGAGGTGTAGAGGGATGAAGGGAGGAGGTGTAGAGGGATGGAGGGAGGAGGTGTAGAGGGATGGAGGGAGGAGGTGTAGAGGGATGGAGGGAGGAGGTGTAGAGGGATGGAGGGAGGAGGTGTAGAGGGATGAAGGGAGGAGGTGTAGAGGGATGGAGGGAGGAGGTGTAGAGGGATGAAGGGAGGAGGTGTAGAGGGATGAAGGGAGGAGGTGTAGAGGGATGGAGGGAGGAGGTGTAGAGGGATGGAGGGAGGAGGTGTAGAGGGATGGAGGGAGGAGGTGTAGAGGGATGGAGGGAGGAGGTGTAGAGGGATGGAGGGAGGAGGTGTAGAGGGATGGAGGGAGGAGGTGTAGAGGGATGGAGGGAGGAGGTGTCGAGGGATGGAGGGAGGAGGTGTAGAGGGATGGAGGGAGGAGGTGTAGAGGGATGGAGGGAGGAGGTGTAGAGGGATGGAGGGAGGAGGTGTAGAGGGATGGAGAGAGGAGGTGTAGAGGGATGGAGGGAGGAGGTGTAGAGGGATGGAGGGAGGAGGTGTAGAGGGATGGAGGGAGGAGGTGTAGAGGGATGGAGGGAGGAGGTGTAGAGGGATGAAGGGAGGAGGTGTAGAGGGATGAAGGGAGGAGGTGTAGAGGGATGGAGGGAGGAGGTGTAGAGGGATGAAGGGAGGAGGTGTAGAGGGATGAAGGGAGGAGGTGTAGAGGGATGAAGGGAGGAGGTGTAGAGGGATGAAGGGAGGAGGTGTAGAGGGATGGAGGGAGGAGGTGTAGAGGGATGGAGGGAAGAGGTGTAGAGGGATGAAGGGAGGAGGTGTAGAGGGATGAAGGGAGGAGGTGTAGAGGGATGGAGGGAGGAGGTGTAGAGGGATGAAGGGAGGAGGTGTAGAGGGATGAAGGGAGGAGGTGTAGAGGGATGGAGGGAGGAGGTGTAGAGGGATGGAGGGAGGAGGTGTAGAGGGATGGAGGGAGGAGGTGTAGAGGGATGAAGGGAGGAGGTGTAGAGGGATGAAGGGAGGAGGTGTAGAGGGATGGAGGGAGGAGGTGTAGAGGGATGGAGGGAGGAGGTGTCGAGGGATGGAGGGAGGAGGTGTAGAGGGATGGAGGGAGGAGGTGTAGAGGGATGGAGGGAGGAGGTGTAGAGGGATGGAGGGAGGAGGTGTAGAGGGATGGAGGGAGGAGGTGTAGAGGGATGGAGGGAGGAGGTGTAGAGGGATGGAGAGAGGAGGTGTAGAGGGATGGAGAGAGGAGGTGTAGAGGGATGGAGGGAGGAGGTGTAGAGGGATGGAGGGAGGAGGTGTAGAGGGATGGAGGGAGGAGGTGTAGAGGGATGGAGGGAGGAGGTGTAGAGGGATGGAGGGAGGAGGTGTAGAGGGATGGAGGGAGGAGGTGTAGAGGGATGGAGGGAGGAGGTGTAGAGGGATGAAGGGAGGAGGTGTAGAGGGATGAAGGGAGGAGGTGTAGAGGGATGGAGGGAGGAGGTGTAGAGGGATGGAGGGAGGAGGTGTAGAGGGATGAAGGGAGGAGGTGTAGAGGGATGGAGGGAGGAGGTGTAGAGGGATGAAGGGAGGAGGTGTAGAGGGATGAAGGGAGGAGGTGTAGAGGGATGGAGGGAGGAGGTGTAGAGGGATGGAGGGAGGAGGTGTAGAGGGATGAAGGGAGGAGGTGTAGAGGGATGAAGGGAGGAGGTGTAGAGGGATGGAGGGAGGAGGTGTAGAGGGATGGAGGGAGGAGGTGTAGAGGGATGAAGGGAGGAGGTGTAGAGGGATGGAGGGAGGAGGTGTAGAGGGATGAAAGGAGGAGGTGTAGAGGGATGAAGGGAGGAGGTGTAGAGGGATGGAGGGAGGAGGTGTAGAGGGATGAAGGGAGGAGGTGTAGAGGGATGGAGGGAGGAGGTGTAGAGGGATGGAGGGAGGAGGTGTAGAGGGATGGAGGGAGGAGGTGTAGAGGGATGGAGGGAGGAGGTGTAGAGGGATGGAGAGAGGAGGTGTAGAGGGATGGAGAGAGGAGGTGTAGAGGGATGGAGGGAGGAGGTGTAGAGGGATGGAGGGAGGAGGTGTAGAGGGATGGAGGGAGGAGGTGTAGAGGGATGGAGGGAGGAGGTGTAGAGGGATGGAGGGAGGAGGTGTAGAGGGATGGAGGGAGGAGGTGTAGAGGGATGGAGGGAGGAGGTGTAGAGGGATGAAGGGAGGAGGTGTAGAGGGATGAAGGGAGGAGGTGTAGAGGGATGGAGGGAGGAGGTGTAGAGGGATGGAGGGAGGAGGTGTAGAGGGATGAAGGGAGGAGGTGTAGAGGGATGGAGGGAGGAGGTGTAGAGGGATGAAGGGAGGAGGTGTAGAGGGATGAAGGGAGGAGGTGTAGAGGGATGGAGGGAGGAGGTGTAGAGGGATGGAGGGAGGAGGTGTAGAGGGATGAAGGGAGGAGGTGTAGAGGGATGAAGGGAGGAGGTGTAGAGGGATGGAGGGAGGAGGTGTAGAGGGATGGAGGGAGGAGGTGTAGAGGGATGAAGGGAGGAGGTGTAGAGGGATGGAGGGAGGAGGTGTAGAGGGATGAAAGGAGGAGGTGTAGAGGGATGAAGGGAGGAGGTGTAGAGGGATGGAGGGAGGAGGTGTAGAGGGATGAAGGGAGGAGGTGTAGAGGGATGGAGGGAGGAGGTGTAGAGGGATGGAGGGAGGAGGTGTCGAGGAGGAATGGTGCGGGTGGAAAAGAACAGCATGTGAACCAACAAGGCAGAGCCAGAGATCCCATTTCACTGATGCTATTTCAGGAATCAATGACAACTGCATCAGAAATGCCTCCTGAACCATAGACAACAGCTAGAGATGAGGTTTTTGCCATCTGGCTATTCTGTCCAAATCCAAACATGCAACATTTAAATAAAAGTTGATTTTATGGGAAATTATATTAGTGACATCACATGAATTTGAAACAGAGCAGCCAGGTATGGGTGACAGTGTGTGTAACCTACCTCTCCTTGATGCTTGTCATCTGTGGGAGAAAAAAGCAGACAGTTAGTGATGTGCAGCCTATCTGTGTGTTGAGGCTCTGCACCCACCCACCCACCCACACCCACACACACACAGACAGGGTGTGACATGTGACTTGGTTTATTATAGACTAAGACCCTGGGAGAGAGATGGAGCAATAAGATGGTCACCATGAGGCTGAGAGTTTATGGTTCAGTGTCCAGATCACTGCTGACCTCAGGCTCTAATGGCTGACTGGTGACTATTCCACTCCACCTCCATTGACATTTCTCTGAATTGAAATTGAGATCTCCAGCAAGCAGAGGGTGATTCATAGGGTGTCATTGAGACAGTTCTGATGATGGGTTTTATCACCATGAACATGACAGCTGGAGCTTAAAATCAATAACTAGCTAACCATTTTGTTGAATGAACAGCACTGGGCCATTGATAAAACCTTCTAGCCTTTGTTCGATGAGGAGAACACAAGGACAGGACAAACATGTGAAACACACATGAGCACGTTTATAAATGAATTGGACTGTATCACAGACATGCCTGTGTTGTATTCTGAAGGTCAACACAGTACAAGAGCACATAAACGGAAGAAGATGTGAAACACATTAACATGACTCATTTGTTGAATGCATGGCAAGGGGCAACACACAAGCCCTGTATTGTACAGTATGTTGTCCTCTGAGACCAGCTCCATGGTTTTCACATATTATATATCTGTTTGGGAGTGTTTAATTAAAGCCATAGGGCACTGCTTCTCAAATATTTTGATAACAGATCTGGTTTTCAAGGATACAATTCTGATTCAGGACAAACAATGATCCAGAGACACAACACTACAGTAAGGTTCAGTATTAACCTTCCGAAGTGGTCTCTCTTCAAGAGACACAGTTCAGATGACATTCACAGGGAAATATCAGCAAGACAAAGAGCTGCTTGTAGCTGAAATAATGGCTGTGAATAGTGAAAAGGGTCCCACGCACACTACATTATGCAGACGCACACTACAGTATACAGACAGAGTTGAGCAAAACAAGTTTCACCCGACACAAGCAGACAAACTACAGACAGACTACATTATAGTACACCACCCAGTAGCATTCACAACACACAGGCAGGGTAATGTAATTGTAAAAGGCCATATAGCATAAACAGTTGATCAACTAAACAAAGAGCTTGACGAGACAACTAGGCTGGAGAAAACTGTCCATAAAGACATTGACTACACCCATGGAGATGCAGGTGGAAAGAGGGATGGAGGGAGGGATAGAACCAGGCTCATGAAGGGAACAGAACTGTCCCATTGGTTCAAATCAAATCAAATTGTAGGTGAATGCTTACAGTGAAATGCTTACTTACAGCAGCAGTAAAATAACAATAGCGAGACTATATACAGGGGGTACTGGTACAGAGTCAATGTGTGGGGCACTGGTTAGTTGGGGTAATATGTACATGTAGGTAGAGTTATTAAAGTGACTATGCATAGAGAATAACAGAGGTGTAAAAGGGGGGCAATGCAAATAGTCTGGGTGGCCAATTGATTAGGTGTTCAGGAGTCTTATGACTTGGTGATAGAAGCTGTTTAGAAGCCGCTTGGACCTAGACTTGGCGCTCCGGTACTGCTTGCCATGTGGTAGCAGAGAGAACAGTCTATGACTAGGGTGGCTGGAGTCTGACCATTTTTAGGGCTTTCCTCTGACACTGCCTGGTATAAAGGTCCTGGATGGCAGGAAGCTTGGCCCGAGTGATGTACTGGGCTGTTCGCACTACTCTCTGTAGTGCCTTGCAGTCGGAAACCGAGCAGTTGCCATACCAGGCAGTGATGCAACCAGTCAGGATGCTCTCAATGGTGCAGCTGTAGAACCTTTTGAGGATCTGGGGACCATGCCGAGTCTTTTCAGTCTCCTGAGGGGGAATAGGTTTTGTCGTGCCCTCTTCACGACTGTCTTGGTGTGCTTGGACCATGTTAGTTTGTTAGTAATGTGGACACCAAGGAACTTGAAGCTCTCAACCTGCTCCACTGCAGCCCTGTTGATGAGAATGAGGGCGTGCTCTGTCCTCTTTTTCCTGCAGTCGACAATTATCTCCAGTTACCTAAGTTTGCCATAAACACAGACCTGGAACTGAGGAGGAAGAAATCCATTGATAAAAGACAACCTGGGTCTATGATGCAACACACACACACATACCAATGCCATTCTGACAATGTAACAACTCTAAACTGGCTCCTGGATGCAGGGCCCAGGCCTGGCTTCTGTCAGACTATTTCATTGCCACCCAGTAGATTTGTGTTAGATGGTTTGTCACTTAGACAGGAGTGGCCCAAATGGCACTCTATTTCCTATGAAGTGCACTACCTTTTACCAGAGCCAATAGGGTCAAATGTAGTGCACTATATAGGGCCCTCAAACTGAACTCTGGCCCTCGAAGCCAGTTCCACTGCTATTTTAAATGGTTGATTTAGATGGGACACAAGGTGGGTGCAATAAATGATCACTTAGAACAAAAAACCATCAGGCGCCGGACCTTGAAGGGTAAGAGTTGAATATTCCTGATGTAGGGAATAGTGTTCCATTTGAGAAGCAGACAAGAATACCCCCTACTCTGCCTGGACCTCTCTATGAAAAACATATGGGCCAGCACACCCTCCATCAACTAACAGTACTAACCCTTTCTCAGTACAATGGGATAGATACAACCTGTTTGTATACTGTACAGGCACGCACAGCTTTCTATCAGCTTTGAAGTGTAAAACATACACCAGTGTTTTATTACAGACAGCTCCTGTACTCACATCTCTAGTTTGGTCCTTATGGCCTCTTCTAACTGTCTCACTGTCATCCACAGCTGTGCCTGGGAGCTTTTGGCATAGGTCCTCCCAGTCTTACTCTATGGTGACCTTTCCAAAAGTAGTGGGGAGGACCAGAGTGTGGACAAGGCAGCTTGTTTTGCTGTGACTGTGCTGCAGTGTATGAGTTGTGACTATGGCTAAGCAGCAGGCTGTGCTGCAGTCTGAGCTGTAAGCTGTGGCTGTGTCACAGGGAAGGTATTTGTGCTGATGTCACATTGTGACCCTCTCACACAATGTTCTGGATCTCTCACCCCAGGTTAGATTCCAATCTCACTGTTTCAGGATGACGCAACACAGACAGAACATTCACCTTGCTGTGCACAGCCTTGTCTTTCTTTTTTACTCTCTTCTGGTTACTCCCATTCACTAGGGCCGACATCACCCTCCATCCATCCTATCATCCTCCATCCATCCTTCTGTCACCCCCATTCATCCTTCTATCACCCTCCATCCATCCATCCATCCATCCATCCATCCATCCATCCATCCATCCATCCATCCATCCATCCATCCATCCTATAAACCACCATCCACCCTTCTATCACTCTCCATACATCCTTCTATCAACCTCCCTCCATCCTTCTATCTACCTCCATCCATCCTTCTATCTACCTCCATCCATCCTTCTATCACCCTCTAATCAACCTCCATTCCATCCTTCTATCAACCGCCATCCATCCTTCTATCACCCTCCAATCAACCTCCATCCACCCTTCTATCAACCTCCATTCCATCCCTCTATCACCCTCCATCCCTCTATCACCCTCCATCCCTCCTTATATCACCCTCCAATCAACCTCCATTCCATCCTTCTATCAACCTCCATCCATCCTTCTATCAACCTCCATCCATCATTCTATCACCCTCCAGCCATCCTATTAACCTTAATTCCATCCTATCACCCTCCATCTATCCTTCTATTAAACTTAATCCATCCTTCTATCACACGCCATCCATCCTTCTATCACCCTCCATCCATCCTTCCATAACCCTCCATCCATCCTTCTATCAGCCTCAATCCATCCTTCTATCAGCCTCAATCCATCCTTCTATCGCCCTCCATCCATCCTATTACCCTCCATCCATCCTTCTGTCAACCTCCATCCATCCTTCTATCACCATCCATCCATCCTTCTATTAACCTTAATCCATCCTTCTATCATACCCATCCATCCTATCACCCTCCATCCATCCTATCACCCTCCATCCATCCTATCACCCTCCATCCATCCTTCTGTCACCCCATTCATCCTTCTATCACCCTCCATCCATCCATCCATCCATCCATCCATCCATCCATCCATCCATCCATCCTATAAACCTCCATCCACCCTTCTATCACTCTCCATACATCCTTCTATCAACCTCCCTCCATCCTTCTATCAACCTCCATCCATCATTCTATCACCCTCCAGCCATCCTATTAACCTTAATTCCATCCTATCACCCTCCATCTATCCTTCTATTAAACTTAATCCATCCTTCTTTCACCCGCCATCCTTCCTTCTATCAGCCTCAATCCATCCTTCTATCGCCATCCATCCATCTATCACCCTCCCTCCATCCTATTACCCTCCATCCATCCTTCTATCAACCTCCATCCATCCTTCTATCACCCTCCATCCATCCTTCTATTAACCTTAATCCATCCTTCTATCATACCCATCCATCCTATCACCCTCCATCCATCCTATCACCCTCCATCCATCCTATTACCCTCCATCCATCCTTCTATCAACCTCCATCCATCCTTCTATCACCCTCCATCCATCCTTCTATTAACCTTAATCCATCCTTCTATCATACCCATCCATCCTATCACCCTCCATCCATCCTATCGCCCTCCATCCATCCTATCACACTCCATCCTTCCTTCTATTAACCTTAATCCATCCTTCTATCATACCCATCCATCCTATCACCCTCCATCCACCCTATCACCCTTCATCCATCCTTCTATTAACCTTAATCCATCCGTCTATCAGCCTCAATCCATCCTTCTATCACCCTCCATCCATCATTCTATCACCCTCCAATCAACCTCCATTCCATCCTTCTATCACCCTCCATACATGCTTCTATCACCCTCCATCCATCCTTCTATCACCCTCCATCCATCATTCTATTAACCTTAATTCCATCCTTCTATCACTCTACATCCATCCTATCACCCCCCACCCAGCCTTCTATCAACCTCCATCCATCCTATCACCCTCCATCTATCCTTCTATTAAACTTAATCCATCCTTCTATCAACCTCCATCCATCATTCTATCACCCTCCAGCCATCCTATTAACCTTAATTCCATCCTATCAACCTCCATCCATCCTTCTATCACCCTCCATCCATCCTTCTATCAGCCTCAATCCGTCCTTCTATGAGCCTCAATCCATCCTTCTATCACCTTCCATCCATCCTTCTATCGCCCTCCATCCATCAGTCTATCAACCTCCATTCCATCCTTCTATCACCCTCCATCCATCCTTCTATCAACCTCCATCCATCATTCTATCACCCTCCAGCCATCCTATTAACCTTAATTCCATCCTATCACCCACCATCCATCCTTCTATCACCCTCCATCCATCCTTCTATCAGCCTCAATCCATCCTTCTATCAGCCTCAATCCATCCTTCTATCGCCATCCATCCATCTATCACCCTCTATCCATCCTATTACCCTAAATCCATCTTTCTATCAACCTCCATCCATCCTTCTATCACCCTCCATCCATCCTTCTATTAACCTTAATCCATCCTTCTATCATACCCATCCATCTTATCACCCTCCATCCATCCTATCACCCTCCATCCTTCCTTCTATTAACCTTAATCCATCCTTCTATCAACCTCCATCCATCCTTCTATCACCCTCCATCCATCCTTCTATCACCTTCCATCCATCCGTCTATCAGCCTCAATCCATCCTTCTATCACCCTCCATCCATCCTTCTATCACCCTCCAATCAACCTCCATTCCATCCTTCTATCACCCTCCATACATCCTTCTATCACCCTCCATCCATCCTTCTATCACCCTCCATCCATCCTTCTATTAACCTTAATTCCATCCTTCTATCACTCTACATCCATCCTATCACCCCCCACCCAGCCTTCTATCAACCTCCATCCATCCTATCACCCTCCATCCTTCCTTCTATTAACCTTAATCCATCCTTCTATCAGCCTCAATCCATCCTTCTATCAGCCTTAATTCCATCCTTCTATCATCCTCCATCCATCCTATCACCCTCCATCCATCCTTCTATCAACCTCCATCCATCCTTCTATCACCCTCCAATCAAGCTCCATTCCATCCTTCTATCACCCTCCATACATCCTTCTATCACCCTCCATCCATCCTTCTATCACCCTCCATCCATCCTTCTATCACCCTCCATCCATCCTTCTATCACCCTCCATCCATCCTTCTATCAGCCTTAATTCCATCCTTCTATCATCCTCCATCCATCCTATCACCCTCCATCCATCCTTCTATCAACCTCCATCCATCCTTCTATCACCCGCCATCCATCCTTCTATCACCCGCCATCCATCCTTCTATCACCCTCCATCCATCCTTATATCACCCTCCATCCATCCTTCTATCAGCCTCAATCCATCCTTCTATCAGCCTCAATCCATCCTTCTATCAGCCTCAATCCATCCTTCTATCAGCCTCAATCCATCCTTCTATCAGCCTCAATCCATCCTTCTATCACCCTCCAATCAACCTCCATTCCATCCTTCTATCACCCTCCATACATCCTTCTATCACCCTCCATCCATCCTTCTATCACCCTCCATCCATCCTTCTATTAACCTTAATTCCATCCTTCTATCACTCTACATCCATCCTATCACCCCCCACCCAGCCTTCTATCAACCTCCATCCATCCTATCACCCTCAATCTATCCTTCTATTAAACTTAATCCATCCTTCTATCAACCTCCATCCATCATTCTATCACCCCCCACCCAGCCTTCTATCAACCTCCATCCATCCTATCACCCTCCATCTATCCTTCTATTAAACTTAATCCATCATTCTATCACCCTCCAGCCATCCTATTAACCTCAATTCCATCCTATCAACCTCCATCCATCCTTCTATCACCCTCCATCCATCCTTCTATCAGCCTCAATCTGTCCTTCTATCAGCCTCAATCCATCCTTCTATCACCTTCTATCCATCCTTCTATCGCCCTCCATCCATCCGTCTATCACCCTCCAATCAACCTCCATTCCATCCTTCTATCACCCTCCATCCATCCTTCTATCACCCTCCATCCATCCTTCTATTAACCTTAATTCCATCCTTCTATTAACCTTAATTCCATCCTTCTATCACTCTACATCCATCCTATCACCCCCCACCCAGCCTTCTATCAACCTCCATCCATCCTATCACCCTCCATCTATCCTTCTATTAAACTTAATCCATCCTTCTATCAACCTCCATCCATCATTCTATCGCCCTCCATCCATCCGTCTATCACCCTCCATCCATCCTATCACCCTCCATCCATCCTTCTATTAACCTTAATCCATCCTTCTATCACTCTCCATCCATCCTATCACCCCCATCCATTCTTCTATCACAATCCATCCATCCTATCACCCTCCATCTATCCTTCTATTAAACTTAATCCATCCTTCTATCAACCTCCATCTATCACCCTCCATCCATCCTTCTATTAACCTTAATTCCATCCTTCTATCACTCTACATCCATCCTATCACCCCCCACCCAGCCTTCTATCAACCTCCGTCCATCCTATCACCCTCCATCCTTCCTTCTATTAACCTTAATCCATCCTTCTATCAGCCTCAATCCATCCTTCTATCAGCCTTAATTCCATCCTTCTATCATCCTTCATCCATCCTATCACCCTCCATCCATCCTTCTATCAACCTCCATCCATCCTTCTATCAACCTCCATCCATCCTTCTATCACCCGCCATCCATCCTTCTATCACCCTCATCCATCCTATCAGCCTCAATCCATCCTTCTATCAGCCTCAATCCATCCTTCTATCACCCTCCAATCAACCTCCATTCCATCCTTCTATCACCCTCCATCCATCCTTCTATTAAACTTAATCCATCCTTCTATCAACCTCCATCCATCATTCTATCACCCTCCACCCATCCTTCTATCACCCTCCATCCATCCTATCACCCTCCATCTATCCTTCAATTAAACTTAACCCATCCTTCTATCAACCTCCATCCATCATTGTATCACCCTCCAGCCATCCTATTAACCTTAATTCCATCCTATCAACCTCCATCCATCCTTCTATCACCCGCCATCCATCCTTCTAACACTCTCCATCCAACCTTCTATCAGCCTCAATCCATCCTTCTATGAGCCTCAATCCATCCTTCTATCAGTCTCAATCCATCCTTCTATCACCCTCCATCCATCCTTCTATCGCCCTCCATCCATCCTTCTATCACCCTCCATCCATCCTATCACCCTCCATCCATCCTATTACCCTCCATCCATCCTTCTATCAACCTCCATCCATCCTTCTATCACCCTCCAATCAACCTCCATTCCATCCTTCTATGAACCTCCATCCATCCTTCTATCACCCTCCATCCATCCTATCACCCTCCATCCATCCTTCTATCAACCTCCATCCATCCTTCTATCACCCTCCATCCATTCTATCACCCTCCATCCATCCTATCACCCTCCATCCATCCTTTTATCAGCCTTAATTTCATCCTTCTATCAACCTCCATCCATCCTTCTATCACCCTCCATCCATCCTTCTATCACCCTCCATCATCCTTCTATCAACCTCCATCCATCCTTCTATCACCCTCCATCATCCTTCTATCAACCTCCATCCATCCTTCTATCACCTTACATCCATCCTTCTTTCAGCCTCAATCCATCCTTGTATCTCCATCCTCCTTTCACCCTCCATCCATCCTATCACCCTCCATCCATCCTTCTATCACCCTCATCCATCCTTCTATCAGCCTCAATCCATCATTCTATCACCCTCCAATCAACCTCCATTCCATCCTTCTATCACCCTCCATCCATCCTTCTATTAAACTTAATCCATCCTTCTATCAACCTCCATCCATCATTCTATCACCCTCCACCCATCCTTCTATCAACCTCCATCCATCATTGTATCACCCTCCAGCCATCCTATTAACCTTAATTCCATCCTATCAACCTCCATCCATCCTTCTATCACCCGCCATCCATCCTTCTAACACTCTCCATCCAACCTTCTATCAGCCTCAATCCATCCTTCTATGAGCCTCAATCCATCCTTCTATCAGCCTCAATCCATCCTTCTATCAGCCTCAATCCATCCTTCTATCAGCCTCCATCCATCCTTCTATCACCCTCCATCCATCCTTCTATCGCCCTCCATCCATCCTTCTATCACCCTCCATCCATCCTTCTATCACCCTCCATCCATCCTTCTATCAACCTCCATCCATCCTTCTATCACCCTCCAATCAACCTCCATTCCATCCTTCTAATTACCCGCCATCCATCCTTCTAACACTCTCCATCCAACCTTCTATCAGCCTCAATCCATCCTTCTATGAGCCTCAATCCATCCTTCTATCAGCCTCAATCCATCCTTCTATCAGCCTCAATCCATCCTTCTATCAGCCTCCATCCATCCTTCTATCACCCTCCATCCATCCTTCTATGAGCCTCAATCCATCCTTCTATCAGTCTCAATCCATCCTTCTATCACCCTCCATCCATCCTTCTATCGCCCTCCATCCATCCTTCTATCACCCTCCATCCATCCTATCACCCTCCATCCATCCTATTACCCTCCATCCATCCTTCTATCAACCTCCATCCATCCTTCTATCACCCTCCAATCAACCTCCATTCCATCCTTCTATGAACCTCCATCCATCCTTCTATCACCCTCCATCCATCCTATCACCCTCCATCCATCCTTCTATCAACCTCCATCCATCCTTCTATCACCCTCCATCCATTCTATCACCCTCCATCCATCCTATCACCCTCCATCCATCCTTTTATCAGCCTTAATTTCATCCTTCTATCAACCTCCATCCATCCTTCTATCACCCTCCATCCATCCTTCTATCACCCTCCATCATCCTTCTATCAACCTCCATCCATCCTTCTATCACCCTCCATCATCCTTCTATCAACCTCCATCCATCCTTCTATCACCTTACATCCATCCTTCTTTCAGCCTCAATCCATCCTTGTATCTCCATCCTCCTTTCACCCTCCATCCATCCTATCACCCTCCATCCATCCTTCTATCACCCTCATCCATCCTTCTATCAGCCTCAATCCATCCTTCTATCACCCTCCAATCAACCTCCATTCCATCCTTCTATCACCCTCCATCCATCCTTCTATTAAACTTAATCCATCCTTCTATCAACCTCCATCCATCATTCTATCACCCTCCACCCATCCTTCTATCAACCTCCATCCATCATTGTATCACCCTCCAGCCATCCTATTAACCTTAATTCCATCCTATCAACCTCCATCCATCCTTCTATCACCCGCCATCCATCCTTCTAACACTCTCCATCCAACCTTCTATCAGCCTCAATCCATCCTTCTATGAGCCTCAATCCATCCTTCTATCAGCCCCATCCATCCTTCTATCAGCCTCAATCCATCCTTCTACATAAACAAAACCCCTCTAAACCCAAATGAGCCTCTACTTAAGCATAACATGCTCAATGCCAGTAGACTAGAGCATAACAAAAAATTAAATTAAATTGTCACGAAGACACACATAACTTCCATGACAGTTTGTGAGTCATGCGGAGTGAAGCTTGGCAAATGGCTTCAACATTCCATTGCGACACAGGAAATAAAAGAAATTCCAATTCCATTGCTTTTCAGTGAGGAAAATTACAATTGGAATTTCAGTTTATTTCCGGAATTGAATGAATTGACCCCAACCCTGTTCTTCACTCAGTAGCAGTGTCTTACCTGCTGCAGTTAGGTCTGGTGGAAGATAGATGACATGGGTAGCTGGTGTAGGTCTCCTCTTACGGATCTGTTAGGTGGAGACAGGACATGGTGGGATAGGACAGGACGGGACAGTACAGGAAAGAGAAGTGTTCAAGTGTGGCACTGAAGATAACTGGCGACAGACAACAAGCACCAGTAACCCAGTAGCATATGATACAGACTTGCTGTGTGTGCATGTTTTACAAAGTGGTAGAGTTTAGTGTCAATACAATCAATGACATACAGTACCAGCCAAAAGTTTGTACACACCTACTCATTCAAGGGTTTTTCTTTATTTTTACTATTTTGTACATTGTAGAATAATAGTGAAGACATCAAACTATGAAATAACACATATGTAATCATGTAGTTACCCGAAAAATGTTTAAACAAATCAAAATATATTTGATATTTGAGATTCTTCAAAGTAGCCACCCTTTGCCTTGATGACAACTTTGCACACTATTGGCAATCTTTCAATTAGCTTCATGAGGTAGTTGCTTGGAATGCATTTCAATTAACAAGTATGCCTTGTAAAAAGTTAATTTGTGGAATTTCTTCTTCATGCGTTTGAGCCAATCAGTTGTGTTGTGACAAGGTAGGGGTGGTATACAGAAGATAGCCCTATTTGGTAAAATACCAAGTCCATATTATGGCAAGAACACCTCCAATAATGTTTCTTTATGTAACATTTAGTTATCTAGGCAAGTCAGTTAAGAACAAATTCTTATTTACATTATTTACAGCAGCCTCTCAAACCCTAACCTGGACTACGCTGGGACACGCTGCCCAATCACAGCCGGTTGTGATACAGCCTGATGCAGTGCCTTAGACCACTGTGCCACTCAGGAGCCCAAAGAGAAACAGTCCATCATTACTTTAAAACATGAAGGTCAACATTTCAACAACTGAACGTTTCTTAGAGTGCAGTCGCAAAAACCATCCAGCGCTATGATGAAACTGGCTCTCATGAGGACCGCCACAGGAAAGGAAGACTCAGAGTTAGCTCTTCTGCAAAGGATAAGGCCATTAGAGTTACCAGCCTCAGAAATTGCAGCCCAAATAAACGCTTCACAGAGTTCAAGTATCAGACACATCTCAACATCAACTGTTCAGAGGAGACTGCATGAATCAGGCCTCCATGGTCGAATTGCTGCAAAGAAACCACTACTAAAAGACACCAATAAGAAGAAGAGACTTGCTTGGGCCAAGAAACATGAGCAATGGACATTAGACTGGTGGAAATCTGTCCTTTGGTCTGATGATTCCAAATGTGAGATTTTTGGTCCCAACCTCCGTGTCTTTGTGAGATGCAGAGAGGGTGAACGGATGATCTCCGCATGTGTGGTTCACATCGTGAAGCATGGAGGAGGAGGTGGATGGTGTGGGGGTGCTTTGTTCGTGACACTGTCAGCTATTTATTTTGAATTCAAGGTACACTTAACCAGCATGGCTACCACAGCATTCTGCAGCGATACGCTATCCCATCTGGTTTGTGCTTAGTGGGACTATCATTTGTTTTTCAACAGGACAATGACCCAACACACCTCCAGGCTGTGTAAGGGCTATTTGACCTAGAAGGAGAGTGATGGAGTGCTGCATCAGAAGACCTGGCCTCCACAATCACCCGACCTCAACCCAATTGAGATGGTTTGGGATGAGTTGGACCTCAGAGTGAAGGAAAAGCAGCCAACAAGTGCTCAGCATATGGGGAACTCATTCAAGACTGTTGGATAAGGTTTCCAGGTGAAGCTGGTTGAGAGAATGCCAAGAGTGTGGAAAGCTGTCATCAAGGCAAAGGGTGGCTACTTTTTTATTTATTTTATTTTTATTTCACCTTCATTTAACCAGGTAGGCTAGTTGAGAACATGTTCTCATTTGCAACTGCGACCTGGCCAAGATAGAGCATAGCGATTCGACACATACAACAACACAGAGTTACACATGGAATAAACAAAACATAGTCAATAATACAGTAGAACAAAAGAAAACAAAAAGTATATTTTCAGTGAGTGCAAATGAGGTGAGATAAGAGAGTTAAGGCAATAAATAGGCCATGGTGGCGAAGTAATTACAATATAGCAATTAAACACTGGAATGGTAGATGTGCAGAAGATGAATGTGCAAGTTGAGATACTGGGGTGCAAAGGAGCAAGATAAATAAATAAATACAGCATGGGGATGAGGTAGGTAGATAGATGGACTGTTTACAGATGGGCTATGTACAGGTGCAGTGATCTGTGAGCTGCTCTGACAGCTGGTGCTTAAAGCTAGTGAGGGAGATATGAGTCTCCAGATTCAGAGATTTTTGCAGTTCGTTCCAGTCATGGGCAGCAGAGAACTGGAAGGAAACACGACCAAAGGAGGAATTGGCTTTGGGGGTGACCAGTGAGATATACCTGCTGGAGTGCGTGCTACGAGTGGGTGCTGCTATGGTGACCAGTGAGCTGAGATAAGGCGGGGCTTTACCTAGCAGAGACTTGTAGATAACCTGTAGCCAGTGGGTTTGGCGACGAGTATGAAGCGAGGGCCAACCAACGAGAGCATACAGGTCGCAATGGTGGGCAGTGTATGGGGCTTTGGTGACAAAACGGATGGCACTGTGACAGACTGCATCCAGTTTGTTGAGTAGAGTGTTGGAGGCTATTTTATAGATGACATCACCGAAGTCGAGGATCGTTAGGATGGTCAGTTTTACGAGGGTATGTTTGGCAGCATGAGTGAAGGATGCTTTGTTGCGATATAGGAAGCCAATTCTAGATTTAATTTGGATTGGATATGCTTAATGTGAGTCTGGAGAGTTTACAGTTTACAGTCTAACCATACCTAGGTATTTGTAGTTGTCCACGTATTCTAAGTCAGAGCTGTCCATAGTAGTGATGCTGGACGGGCGAGCAGGTGCGGGCAGTGATCGGTTGAATAGCATGCATTTAGTTTTACTTGCGTTTAAGAGCAGTTGGAGGCCACGGAAGGAGAATTGTATGGCATTGAAGCTCGTCTGGAGGTTAGTTAACACAGTGTCCAAAGAGGGGCCAGAAGTATACAGAATGGTGTCGTCTGCGTAGAGGTGTACCAGAGAATCACCAGCAGCAAGAGCAACATCATTGATGTATACAGAGAAGAGAGTCGGCCCGAGGATTGAACCCTGTGGCACCCCCATAGAGACTGCCAGAGGTCCGGACAACAGGCCGTCCGATTTGACACGCTGAACTCTATCAGAGAAGTAATTGGTAAACCAGGTGAGGCAATCATTTGAGAAACCAAGGCTGTCGAGTCTGCCAATAAGAATGTGGTGATTGACAGAGCCGAAAGCCTTGGCCAGGTTCTAAAATATATTTTGATTTATTTAACCCTTTTTTGCTTACTACATTATTTAATATGTGTTATTTAATAGTTTTAATGTCTTCCCTATTATTCTACAATGTAGAAAATAGTAAAAAATAAAGAAAAACCCTTGAATGTGTAGGTGTGTCCAAACTTTTGACTGGTACTGTAGGTTCGGAGAGGGGTGGGTGTGGAGGTGGTGGGGAGCGGGAGAGGTTGGCCAAAAATGGGGATGAAGCGATCTTTCTAAAATCACAATAGTGACAAATAAGGATACAATCAAATAGTAAAAAAAAAAAATCACAATCAATATTCACTCAAAGCACTGAGAAGTTGTAATAACATTTAGGCAACTAAGATTGTGACAAATAAATCCAGAAAGTGGTGGGGGCAGGGGGAAATCCATGTCATAAAACATATTTTCCTACCAGGCATAATATGATCAAAGTAAAGCTTATTCTGCCAGTCAGTCTCAAGAGGAGCTAGCTCTTCACAGCCCCCACTCATTCAACAAGCCCACCTTCCCATTAACCCCACATTACCATGTCATAATGGTAAAAACATTTATTACCATATCGTGTAGAAACAGAATGTTCTTACTCACATGCTCTGATGCCTGAGGGTCCAGCTGCCTCTGAAACACAGGCACAGAAAACTGGATCTTCTTAGGACTGTTGGACTCCATACTGGACTCCATATTTGTGGAAAGAGAGAGTAGGAAAGAAAGTAAGAGAAAGAGAAAGAGGGGACTGCGTTGGGAGCAGCTGCACACAGCAGCAGCCTCTCTTCTCTTCTGTTCCTTTCCCTTCCTTATGAGCCCTGGGATAGCTTTACTGGACAGCCCAGCCTGCCTCCCCCTGCCCCCGTCTGAGAGGGAGGGAGGGAGGGAGAAAAGGAGGGAGGGAGGGAGAAAAGGAGAAAGAGAAGGAGGGAGAGAGGGAGAGAGAAAAGGAGCGAGAGAGAGGGAGGAAGAAAAGGAGAGAGAGGGGGAGAAAAGGAGAGAGAGGGAGGGAGGGAGAAAAGAGAGAGAGGGAGGCAGAAAAAGAGAGAGAGAGAGAGGGAGGGAGAAAATGAGAGAGAGAGAGAGGGAGGGAGAAAATGAGAGAGAGAGAGAGAGGGAGGAGAAAATGAGAGAGAGAGAGAGAGAGAGAGAGAGAGAGAGAGAGAGGGAGAAAGGGAGAGAGAGAGAGAGAAAAGGAGAGAGGGAGGGAGAAAAGGAGAGAGAGAGGGAGGGAGAAAGGGAGAGAGAGAGAGAGAAAAGGAGAGAGGGAGGGAGAAAAGGAGAGAGAGAGGAAGGGAGAAAAGGAGAGAGAGAGAGGGAGGGAGGGAGAAAAGGAGAGTGTCCAGTTCACTACCTCTGCAGTCTCCCTTCCCCCAGCTGGGTCAAGTGCTCTCTCTCTCTGTATAATGACACCACAGCTCAGAAGTGCAATATAAGCCCCCGGAGGAACAAGGCTGGTGCAATGTTAATTATTGATAAACCAAGTTCAGGAAGTCACTGGCCTCTTCACCCCCCTCTCCCCAGGGGAGGGGACTGAAAAATGCTAACATTCTGTGATGTATGCTCAAACCTGTCATGTTTAACAGTAAACATTACACATACAGAAGTTACAAAAGAATAAAGGCATTACAAATGTCATATGTATATATACAGTGTTGTAACAATGTACAAATGGTTAAAGTACACAAGGGAAAATAAATAAGCATAAATATGGGTTGTATTTACAATGGTGTTTGTTCTTCATTGGTTGCCCGTTTCTCGTGGCAACAGGTCACAAATCTTGCTGCTGTGATGGCACACTGTGGAATTTAACCCAGTAGATATGGGAGTTTATCACAATTGGGTTTGTTTTCAAATTCTTTGTGGATCTGTGTAATCTGAGGGAAATATGTGTCTCTAATATGGTCATACATTGGGCAGGAGGTTAGGAAGTGCAGCTCAGTTCTCTCTTAGCTCAGCAAGACTCACAATCCAAGAGAATGTTATGTATTGTTTGCCTTGGATTCCAATATTCCTCTAGCCTGATATAAATCAAATGTACAAAGATAAATACATAATAAATAAATAAATAAAACGTTTGTGGGATGGTGTAGTAGTCTGCAAGGGCTGACCAACACTTTTCCATTTCAGTAAGATGAGGTGGCAATACCACAACAACATACTGACATGCCGTCAGTCCTCAATGAGGAATCTGATAGATGAGCCGTAAATGAGCCATTTCTCTGTCTGGCATCTGTCTAGGAATGGCAGAGGATCCAAGCTGGAAAGACATGACACAAAACACAGTACACTGATGTAATGTTCACACCAAGTCCTCTAGTTCTCCAGGAGTCAAAGTGCTGTCCACAGTAAAACCATATAAAGGAAAGCTCTGGAGAAAAGTAATAACCGCAGCAACAGACCTGTTATTTACACCTCGCCAAGTCAGACAGCAAAACACAAGTCTGTGGCTGTTACAAATGGCACCCTTTTCCCTATGTAGTGCACTACTTTCACCAGAGCCCTGGTCATAAGGAGCCATTTGGGATGCAAACCTCATTGCCCACATGTTGGGACAGTATGTTTTTGCACTGCTGTCAATAGTGCCCATTTATGCTGAGGTCATTCTGAGCCTCTAAACACCTACTACCTCTGGGGAATTAAAGGCAGGGGGTGGAGGTATAGAGCAGGCCAGACAGGCGATTCTGGGTGCCACTGAAGTTCAGCATTTAGGGGGAAGGTGATGTTATCAGTTGCATGTTAGTCTTGAGTTTGACCAGAAGTACAGAATCTACAGGTATGCATTAAGCACCAAAAAATATCAACATACAATACCAGTCAAAAGTTTGGACACACCTACTCATTCAAGGAGTTTTTAAATATATATATATATATATATATATATATACATACACACACATACATACATATATTGTACATTGTTGAATAGGGAAGACATCAACTATGAAATAACACCTATGGAATCATGTTGTAACCCAAAAAGTGATAAAGAAATCAAATTATATTTTAGATTCTTCTAAGCAGCCAGCCTTTGACTTGACAGCTTTGCGCACTCTTGGCATTCTCTCAACCAGCTTCACCTGGAATACTTTTCCAACAGTCTTGGAGTTCCTACATATGCTGAGAACTTGTTGAATGCTTTTCCTTCACTCTGCAGTCCAATTCATCCCAAACCATCTCAATTGGGTTGAGGTCAGGTGATTGTAGAGGCCAGGTCATCTGATGCAGCACTCTCACACTCCTTTTTGAAAAATATCAGTGAAATAAAAAAGGAGCGTGGGAAGAGAGGGGTTTTGATGTACCTGTGCTATCTATTGAGAAACATCATTGAATCCCTTAATGGAATGTGTGTAAACTTCCAATGACCACCTCTATCAGCGGTTCATTCTCCTCCTATTCAGACCGCTCATTCTAGAACCACTAGTACAATAGCCTGTCCCCCCGTATCAAATCCCAGAACACACCTCAGAGCCCTACAATATGCCCTCATACAGAGCCAGGTTACCATGGTGATCACAGGCTACATTGGATTTCTCTGCTATCAAATTAAAGTGGTTTTATTTTTAGTCAAACAAACATTTGAGATGGACGCTGAACAGAGGAGCACACTATGAAAACAATGCTATCAACTCAGCATTAGTGTAGTCTAACTAAAAGTGGCTTTATATATTTGTCTCTATACATTGTCTATTTGGAGACGTTCCATGCTTTCAATATACCTTTTAGAATCCCAATCCCAGATGCAATCTGCTGAAAAGCCATTTAAAAGCAAAAATATCATAAATAAAACAACTCCAAATCTATTGAAAATAAATAAATCTTTATTATTTGCTATAGAGACAATCCCTCATGCATCCCAAAATAAAGATAAACAAAATCTGATTAAAAAGAAGCTCCCCATTAGCAGGAAGTAGCCACATATGGAAATAAATCAGTTAGTAACAATAAATCATTTTGGAAAACAATATAATTAAACATCTGTGGTAAAATAAATGTCTGTTTCATCTTATAATTACAAATCCAGCAGGAAAATACAACATTATAATCCTCACATTTGAAATATAATATACTCATAAATACACAATGATTCTGTCCAAAAGTATGAGCGGGAACAATAGGCTCTATTGACAGTTCTACCAGAGTCTATCAGATGAGATAGACGGTGCATTCTACTCTCCAGTTCAAGACAGAAGTCTCTCTTTTACAGTATCTCTTTCCTCATTCCTTTAAAGAAAATATATCAGGACAAATACATTTAGTGGTTTTAACATCTGTTTAAGATAAGAAATACAGTTAGGAATGTGAACTTTGTTTGTTTTTCACGTGAGACAGTTTTCTAACAAAAACGCGTACATCTGGGTCGGATTCATTAACCACCAAACGGAGGAAAATGGACTGAAACAGGGAGAGACTTACTGGACTTATTAGTCCAATAAGAAACTCTCATTTAGTTGAAAAATGCTTTTAAACGTTTTCCATTGTTACCCTAATGAACACGACCCAGGACAAAAGTGTGGAATTAATATAATGCATACACTTGTCTTCAAGTGGTGCGTTTCAAAAACAGTAGTTTCTACTATTGATCTTTTCAAGTTCAGAGACAGTGAAATGTATTGCACAGTTAGTTCTAGACCTGGGTGCAAATACTTTATCGGAGCATGCCTGGATTAATTCACTAATATAATAGTCCCAAAACAGTAAACCCCACCTATTTGACCCTCCTGGCAGGCAAGAGAAAATGCTCAAAGTACTTCAAAGATTTCAAATAGTATTTGAACCCAGGTCTGGTTCATTCCTCATAGAGGTTGCATTAGAAGAGGGCATGGTCATTTACAGCAGACACTAAACTCCCATACAACCATTATCATCAACCAGGCCTTAAGTCTCCTCAACCTTGGTCATCTTACACCTTCAGGACAAGACATGCACTCTGACCCACATCTACGTGCTTAAATACAACCCATACACAACGTCAGAATCAAGGCATAGGCCTAACGTAAGATAACGTCACAAACAGCCAGGGTGAGAAAAAAAATCATAGAATTAACCTTAAACACATTTTTGCATGTCAAAATTATTTCATTTTGGGTTAATGTTCATGATTATTTAACAACATAGTTAGTCTTCAGCAAAATAAACACACCAAGTAACATTCTGTTTGAAATTGGACCGTTAAGACAGAAGAAGAGTTCACTATAAAAGCAAATATATAGCATCATTTGTGTCTCCCAGGTCACCAGGCATGTGGGTGTTAAGGTACCATCCACCGTCACACTCTCTGAAGTAGAAACCATAGAAATATAATTCTATTCCTACGGTAGAAACACAGTGTTAACGCATCTGACATTATCTCTGTAAATAGTTGAAACAGTGTTAAGGGGTTGTTGGGCTGTTCAGTGCATGGCTTCACCAGTGTTCAGGTTGGGGAGACTACACCAGGCCTCATCAGTGTTCAACTGCAAGAGAAAACAACAACATTCTTTTAGAAATAGAAGCACCTGCCAAGGGGTATGGGTTGAATTTGACCAGGTCGATCCGGCTTGAAGAACCGATTTATATAACTAATGAATTAATGATATAAGGACCTGTTGTCATGTTCACAGCGGATATTCTCTGGTCGACACAGGTGATCGTCGTGGAGACACGGCAGCTAGGAGCTCATTGACTATCTCCTGTCGGATCTCATCAGCTAGACTCTCTTTGATCTAAAGCGGGGAGAAGGTACAGAGATGGAACGTTGTTCAAACACAAATACTATGTTCACTCAAAATACAATTCAAGGACACTAGGGAAAAGTCAATTTCCTGTAGGTTTGATATCTTAACAAACATAATGGAACACTGTTATTTATTACATTTCTATCGGAAATGTTCTGAAGGTTTCACCTCACTGAATACCAGGAACATCCTGTACTGAGAGGTGTCAGAGAACTGAGAAAGAACATTTCATCCCTCAGAAGAACTGGGACACTGCCAGACAGTTACATCAGGCCACATGGCTAAGACATAGCCAACGGGATTCAAAAGTTCCAAGTTTCCTTTTGGACCTTTAAAATGTACTCCATTTGTCCCCTGCCAAGCTCTTAAAATTAGACCAGTAAATTATTTTTCATGAGAAGAACCGTCTGTCAATAGCTACGTAATCACCTCTTCTGTCAGCAGAAAAAAGTTTATCCATATCGGCCAAGGACATAATAAAACATGTCCTGGACATTTGGGCAATATTGGCATTCCCTATTCAACAAATACTGTAGGGCAAGGCCAATTTGAGAACTTCAGGTAAGGAAACTTCTTAATGTTCTCTACTATTCAAAACAGAAACTAAGATAACATCCGGTCTCACAAACCTCCTTGATGAGCTCCTGTAGATTGGGGTTGTCTGCTCTTCCTTCTCCTAGACCACCTCCTCCTCCTCTCTCTTTGCCCCTCTCCTCCAGTAGGTGAGGGTCTACAGCTGCTATCCCTCCTCCAACCTCCTCCTCCTCTCCAGGACCTTGCACTGGCAGTGCCTGGTCTGAGCACTGGGATACCCATGCGGCAGCACCAGGCCGTGGAGGGGGTGCCGGGGTGAGGGAGACGGACGACCGGTACATCCCAGTCTTCTGGGGACCTGGGAGGGACAGCTCCGGGGCGTGGGATGGGCCAGGGTGACGTCCAGAGGCCCTCGTTGGACTGGCTGACCTGGAAGAGAGGCCCGAGCTGGGGGTGGGGGCCATGCTAGCTCCACCCTCTGCCCTGCCCTCGTAGCCCAGCTCTGTCTGCAGGTACAGCTGCTCCCTCAGCAGGTCTGACATCTGGAAGGGAGAAAGCACACCATACATGTCACACAGTGAGGAAAGAAGTGTGACAACAGTAGAACCATAAAATTAGATTGACTAGTACAGACATTTCTTTTCAAGTCAATGCTCTGATGGGCTGACCGGCTGCCATTGACGGTTCAAATACTAGGAAGGAAGTAAAAACATTCATTTTTCATTCTATTTCTATGAATAGAGCACACACAATTAACAGGAGGAACAGTCTAGAGGAATGATCTAGAAAAGAACAGTCTAGAGTCAATGCAGTTACTCACCGGCTCCATAGCTCTCAGAGCAGAACTGTTAGACAGGCTGTCCATGCTGTGACCTCTCTTCATACCCTACAGGAGAGAAATATCAACAACACTAATGATACAATATAGGAGAGGAGGGGTAGGTGATGATATGATGGGTGGCTAAACAACAAACAAGAGTAGTGACGTACATGTAGCCTGATGTCAAATGAGAAGAACACAGAGGAACCCACAGTACTGGTGCCAAGCGGAAACAGTCATGACAAACCATTTATCAAACATGTTTATGAGTTGAGAAAAGAGATGGAGAGAGAGAAAGATGGTATCTGCCTGTGTGCCTGTGTTCCAAGATGTAGTTCCAGGTACTGACCATGCTGTGGCGGTAGAGACTGTGCTGGCTGGCAGAGCGGAGCTGCTCGTTCAGGGTCAGCAGCCGATCCTCCAGCTGGAGCTCTAGTTCCTGCAGCTCCTGTCTCACTTCAGACCGTAGACCCTGCAGCTGCTCCGCCTCCTGCCTGGCAACCACAGACAGAGAGACCACTGTTAACACTGTCTGCCTGCCTGGCAACCACAAACAGACAGAGAGACCACTTAACACTGTCTGCCTGCCCGGCAACCACAAACAGAGAGACCACTGTTAACACTGTCTGCCTGGCAACCACAGACAGATAGCACTGTTAACACTGTCTGCCTGCCTGGCTATCACCCGTGTGCTCGCCAGGGTGAGGGCCTCTAGCCTACCTCTCGTCGTGACTGAGGTGCTGGTAGACTAACGCCTGTTGTTTCATCAGGGACACTTCCAGATCCATCATCTGAGTCCGGAACACATTCAGACTCCTCCTCTTAGCCTGCAGCTCCTGGAGAGAAGTCTGAGGGGAGGAGGAGGGGATGTAGAAGAGGAACAATATGACTGTTGTCAGAGAGGCAGAGATTCTCCTTTATCCTAACCCACATGGGACACACCCACAGGGAGGTTGAGGACAGAATTGATAATCATTCATTACATTTGTTTAAGAGTGGCAGTTCAGCTGAGTGTATACCTCATACAGTGGCTGGGCAGGTCTCTGAGGGTTGAACATGACGGAGGGAGTGTCTGCTCCGCGTTCTGATGAATTCTTGAGGGCAGAGAAACCATAGATAAAACACTTAGTCACTGAAACTGTGTTGCAAACGTCTGTTTGCATTATGGGTGGGATGGAAAGTGAAACAGCATATGATTAATCATTATAGTGCTCACGTCAGAGACGAGTTGATAAAACTGCAAAGAGCCTTGCAAAAAGTTGTATAACACCTATGTAGTTTGTGGTTGTTTTGTCTCACCTGAGCCAAGTTCTGCACAGTTCCTCTGATGTCGTGAAGGACCCTTCTCAGTTGCATCTCAGTGGTAGACAGGGCTGGGGGAAGACGGGAGGTTGTAGCCATAGGGTCATGAGGGTAGGGGATCAGAGGGTGGTGGCCCAAGTATGGAGCACTATATGGTCCTCCATAGGGGGCAGTAGAGAGATGAGGCAGGTTGGAAGGTGTGTTTGAAGGGTTAGAGTGAGAGCTATGGGCAGTATAAGGATTGTTGCTGCTTAGCTCGTTGTAGGACCCACTATAGGGGTTACCGTTGTAGTTATGGTATGTTGAACTGAAGGGGGCACTAAGGGGTGGGGTGTTACAGGAGGAGCTGTACAGGGAACAGGGGAAGTTGTGTGGAAGAAGGTTACCCATGTTGTTAGTGTACGGAGCACTACAAGGAGGACAGTTAGGGGCCACATGATGGGGTAAGGTGGGAGCTGTGTGCTGGGGAAGGTTAGGTACACTACCATATGGATGGGTAGGGAGGCTATGGAGGGTGTGGTGGTGGTGGTGGGTGGAGGGCTGATACTGGAACAAGTTGGGGACACTGCCATGGGGTAGGGTGGGGTTGTACTGGGCTGGGTTAGGGTTGTTGTGCTGAGCAAGGTTGTGTTGAGTAAGGTCAGGTTGATTGTGTTGGACTAGGTAGTGCTGTGTTAGGTTGGAGTTAGGGTTGATGTGCTGGGTGAGATTAGGGTTATTGAAGTGGGCCAGGTTATGTTGGGTGAGGTTAGGGTTATTGAAGTGGGCCAGGTTATGCTGGGTGAGGTTAGGGTTATTGAAGTGGGCCAGGTTACGTTGGGTGAGGTTAGGGTTATTGAAGTGGGCCACGTTATGTTGGGTGAGGTTAGGGTTATTGAAGTGGGCCAGGTTACGTTGGGTAAGGTTAGGTACGCTACAGGTGCTCCAGGCACGGTGGTGCTCCCCCAAAGGCCTCTCTCCCCACTCAGGAGGGGGGCTGTGGCTGTGCAGTGAGACGGTTGAGCGGGTCAGGTGGAGGGGGATGGCCAGGGGGTAAGGGGGCACCCTGCCCTGAAGGCCTCTCAGTTCACCATCTCTTTGTAGCCCGGGGCCATGCGATATCTCGGTCCCTCTGTTGATAATCAAGGTAGAGAGGCAGCTTTCTCTCCTCTGACACCCATCTTCAACAACCCCCTCCTCCTCTTCCACGATGGACCCCACCTCCTCCTCCTCCTCCTCTTCTGGGGTGTATTGGTAGGAGAAGGCTGGCTGGGTGCAGTGCCTGACTGTACCCTGGCCAAACTGGATCCTGACAGAGGAGACCACACGGGAGGGGATGAGGAGGGAGGTAGGCAGGGATCGGGACCTTGTCAGGGGGGCTCTTCTCCTGAACAGATCCCTGGCTGTCAACTTCCCCTCCATCCAGTGACCCTGGAGGCCTGAGGACGAGGCCCTCTGCTGGGCCCTGTGAAGGGCCCCTTGGACCCTGGTTGAGGCACCTAGGCTAGGGCAACTGACGCTAGGGCTTTGGGTTCTGGCTTCCATCTCCACCTTGTCAGGCACACCGTCCCTGGCTGGGGCACCAGAAGAGCTACAGTCTGGGGCCGGGACAGAGCCATGGTCTTCTATAGAACCAGGATCATCCCCCACGTGAGGCTCAGCAGTACAGTAAGTCTCAGGAGTTAACTGGAAAGTGTCAGAGGCATGAACAGAAGCAGCTTCCTCAGCAGTGTTATGCTTCTGGTCCTGCTCTGAGTCTTGGGCCACCCCTCTGTCTCCTTGTTTAGCTAACTGATGGGTGGTGTACTGTGGCATCTCCTGTTGCTCCTCCTCCCCCCCATTAGGGCTGTGGCTCCTCCTTCCGTCTGCCACAAGGTGTTTCTGTCCCTCCTCCTCCCCCACCTCCTCCCCCTGCAGCCTCCCAAAGGCAGGGTGTTCCAGTGCTAGAGGAGTGGTCCCCTCCCCAGCGTGAGACGTCACTGTGGTCTCACTGTCACAGCTGTCGGAGCTCTCCTGTACCTTTAGATAGTTAGCTGAGCCGTCAGTAGAAGGGTCCTCTGCAAAGCCACTACTGTCTGACTGCTGGCTGGCTGTTCTTAGTAGTTGCTCTGTAATGGACAGAGGGAGGGAGAGAAAGTGAGAGAGAATTAAAGGAAGATGTCAGAGTGTAAGAAGGACCATCAATCTGGGTTTAAACAAAACAAATAATTTAACAATTCACAGTGTAGAGTCAAACATGTGTTCCATCAGTATATTTGCAACACAGTGAGATAACACACTTGTAATCCCTCTATAAAAGTTGTATTATACACCAGAGGGTAGACTTGATCAGCTCCAAATCAAATGACATGTCACATGCAACGAATACAACTGGTAGACCTTACAGTGAAATGCTTACTTACAAGCCCTTAACCAACAATGCAGTGAAGAAAATAGTTAAGTAAAAAATTAACAATAACGAGGCTATATACAGGGGGTACCAAGTCTTGTGTGGCATTACAGGTTAGCTGGGGTAATATTTACATGTAGGTAGGGGTAAAGTGACTATGCATAGGTGATAAACAGAAAGTAGCAGCAGCGTAAAAAAGGGTTTGGGGGTGTGTCAAATCAAATCAAAGTTTATTTGTCACGTGCGCTGAATACAATACAACATTTCACCTTACAGTGAAACGCTTACTTACAGGCTCTAACCAATGGTGCGGGGGAAAAAAAGAAGGTGTGTGTGTGTAGGTAAGTAAAGAAACGCAAATAGTCCGGGTAACCATTTGGTTACCTGTTTAGGAGTCTTATGGCTTGGGGGTAAAAACTGTTGAGAAGCCTTTTTGTCCGGGACTTGATGCTCCGGTACAACTTGCCGTGTGGTAGCAGAGAGATCAGTCTATAAAGAGGGTGGCTGGAATCTTTGGTCATTTTTAGGGCCTTCCTCTGACACCGCCTGGTATAGAGGTCGTGGATGGCAGGAATTTTGGCCCCAGTGATGTACTGTGCAGTACGCACTACCCTCTGTAGCGCCCTGCAGTCGGAGGCCGAGCAGTTGCCATACCAGGCGGTGATGCAACCAGTCAGGATGCTCTCGATGGTGCAGCTGTAAAAACCTTTGAGAATCTGGGGACCCATGCCTAATCTTTTCAGTCTCCTGAGGGGGTATAGGTGTTGTCCTGCCCTCTTCATGACTGTCTTAGTGTGTTTAGACCATGATAGTTTATTGGTGGTGTGGACACCAAGGAACTTGAAGCTCTCAACCTGCTCCACTACAGCCCCGTCGATGAGAATGGGGGCGTGCTCAGCCCTCCTTTACCTGTAGTCCACTATCATCTCCTTTGTCTTGATCACGTTGAGGAAGAGGTTGTTGTCCTGGTAGAACACTGCCATTTCTCTGATCTCCTCCCTATAGGCTGTCTCCTCGTTGTCGTTGATCAGGCCTACCACCGTTGTGTCGTCTGCAAACGTCTTAATGATGGTGTTGGAGTCGTGCTTGGCCACACAGTCATGGGTGAACAGGGAGAATAGGAGGGGAATAGCACGCACCCCTGAGGAGCCCCGTGTTGAGGATCAGAGTGGCAGTTTTGTTTCCTACCCTCACCACCTGGGGGCAGCCCATCAGGAAGTCCAGGATCCAGTTGCAGAGGGAGGTATTCAGTCCCAGGGTCCTTAGCTTAGTGATGAGTTGAGGGCACTACTGAGCTGCAGTCAATGAACAGCATTCTCACGTAGGTGTTCCTTTTGTCCTGGTGGGAAAGGGCAGTGTTGAGTGCAATCTCCAGGTTAGAGTCCCGCTCCTTGAAAGCGGCAGCTCTACCCTTTAGCTCAGTGCAGATGTTACCTGTAATCCATGGCTTCTGGTTGGGGTATGTACATACGGTCACTGTGGGGATGACATTGTCGATGCACTTATTGATGAAGACAATGACTGATGTGGTATACTCCACAATGCCATCGGATGAATCCCGGAACATATTCCAATCAGTGCTAAAAAAAATAGTCCTGTAGCTTAGCATCTGCGTCATCTGACCACTTTCCAAATTGGGCGAGTTACTGGTACTTCCTGCTTTAGTTTTTGCTTGTAAGCATGAATCAGGAGAATAGAGTTATGGTCAGATTTGTGAAATGGAGGACGAGAGAGAACTTTGTACGCGCGTCTCTTTGTGTGGAGTAAAGGTGGTCTCTGGTTGCACATGTAAAATGCTGGTAGAAACGGATTTAAGTTTCCCTGAATTAAAGTTCCTGGCCACTAGAAGCCCTGCCTCTGGATGAGCATCTTCTCGTTTGCTTATGGCCTTATACAGCTTGTTGAGTGCGGTCTTAGTGCCAGCATCGGTTTGTGATGGTAAATAGACAGCTATGAAAAATATAGATGAAAACTATTTGTAAATATTGTGGTCTGGAGTATAGTGATTCCCTAAAGAGCACACCCCTGAGGATCTACGTTGTAATAGATTATCATGGTCAGTCGGAAAAGAAACATGCTTAGTGGTTACACAAGGTTTTGATCTACAAACGGCCCTCTGTTTAGATGGGTCACCCACTTGTAATGGATTGTCATGGGGCCATGTGTTCTAAGTACCAATGTTCTAGAAATAAAAGCTAAATTCAACTTAATTCAATCAGCATAATGAAGATGCATCCCTAAATATCTACCCTCTTCCCTGACTTCACTAATCTAAAACTTATGCTATAATTTATTATCGGTGAACAAAACCGGACAGGAAAGACCTGTGTCTTTTTTTGTACAAGTATCTTTTGCACAAGTATTTTTCTGTCTAAAAGGCCACTATGGAACATTTCGTCAGAGTACACTGAAGCTAGAAAATATTGAATTACCTGCCATAAGACACTAAATGTTATTTCATATTTGAGAGATGGGTGATTATGACCAGTTAACTAATTCTACTGATGAAGCAGAGAACATTGTTTTTATGTCATAATGTGATTATTCATATTAGAGGACATCCACTATGGAAAGTTCAGGAACACTTTGCATTCATCTACTGTTTTATGACTTGTTATAAGCATGTATGAGCCTCTATACTGTGTAATAAGGTATATAATATGCAGGCCAGACTCACCACTGCCAGCTCTAGAGGTGCTGTGTGTCCCAGGTAAAGCCTCATCCTCATTACTCTGGACCTGAAAGACAGACAGACACAGAGTGAAAGACACACACAGACGCACACAGCGAGAGAGATAGACACACGCACAGAGCGAGAGAGATAGACACACACAGAGCGAGAGAGATAGACACACACAGAGCGAGAGAGCGAGACACACGCACAGAGCGAGAGAGCGAGACACACGCACAGAGCGAGAGAGCGAGACACACGCACAGAGCGAGAGAGAGAGCGAGACACACGCAGAGCACAGAGCGAGACACACGCACAGAGCGAGAGAGATAGACACACGCACAGAGCGAGAGAGAGAGACACACACAGAGCGAGAGAGCGAGACACACGCACAGAGCGAGAGAGCGAGACACACGCACAGAGCGAGAGAGCGAGACACACGCACAGAGCGAGAGAGCGAGACACACGCACAGAGCGAGAGAGCGAGACACACGCACAGAGCGAGAGAGAGCGAGACACACGCACAGAGCGAGAGAGCGAGACACACGCACAGAGCGAGAGAGAGAGAGACACGCACAGAGAGAGAGAGAGAGACACACGCACAGAGCGAGAGATAGACACAGACAGACCGAGAGAGAGCGAGACACACACAGAGAGAGAGAGCGAGACACACACAGAGCGAGCGAGCCAGACGCACACACACAGAGAGAGCCAGACGAGACACACAGAGCGAGAGAGAGCCAGACACACACAGAGCGAGAGAGAGCGAGACACACAGACACGACAGACGCGACACACAGAGCGAGAGAGAGCGAGACACACACAGAGAGAGCGAGAGAGAGCGAGACACACACAGAGCGAGAGAGCCAGACACACACAGAGCGAGCGAGCACGCACAGAGCGAGAGAGAGCGAGACACACACAGAGCGAGAGAGCGAGACACACACAGAGCGAGAGAGCCAGACACACACAGAGCGAGAGAGCGAGACACACACAGAGCGAGAGAGAGCCAGACACACACAGAGCGAGAGAGAGAGACACACACAGAGCGAGAGAGCCAGACACACACAGAGCGAGAGAGCCAGACACACACAGAGCGAGAGAGCCAGACACACACAGAGCGAGAGAGCCAGACACACGCACAGAGCGAGAGAGCCAGACACACACAGAGCGAGAGAGCCAGACACACACACAGAGCGAGAGAGCCAGACACACACAGAGCGAGAGAGCCAGACACACACAGAGCGAGAGAGCCAGACACACACAGAGCGAGAGAGATAGACACACGCACAGAGCGAGAGAGCCAGACACACGCACAGAGCGAGAGAGCCAGACACACACAGAGCGAGAGAGCCAGACACACGCACAGAGCGAGAGAGCCAGACACACGCACAGAGCGAGAGAGATAGACACACGCACAGAGCGAGAGAGCCAGACACACGCACAGAGCGAGAGAGCCAGACACACGCACAGAGCGAGAGAGCCAGACACACACAGAGCGAGAGGCGAGACACACGCACAGAGCGAGAGAGATAGACACACACAGAGCGAGAGAGCGAGACACACAGAGCACAGAGCGAGAGAGCGAGAGCGAGACACACACAGAGCGAGAGAGAGAGAGCGAGACACACACACAGAGCGAGAGAGAGAGAGCGAGACACACACAGAGCGAGAGAGAGAGAGCGAGACACACACACAGAGCGAGAGAGAGAGAGCGAGACACACACACAGAGCGAGAGAGAGAGAGCGAGACAGACACAGAGCGAGACACGAGAGAGAGAGAGCGAGACACACACACAGCGAGAGAGAGAGAGCGAGACACACACACAGAGCGAGAGAGAGAGACACACACACAGACAGAGAGAGAGAGACACACACACAGAGCGAGCCAGACACACACACAGAGCGAGAGAGAGAGACACACACACAGAGCGAGAGAGCCAGACACACACACAGAGCGAGAGAGCCAGACACACACACAGAGCGAGAGAGCCAGACACACACAGAGCGAGCAGACAGAGCGAGACGACAGACACAGAGCGAGAGAGATAGACACACACACAGCGAGCGAGCGAGCGAGAGAGAGCGAGACACACACAGAGCGAGAGAGCGAGCGACACACACACAGAGCGAGAGAGCGAGACGAGACACAGACACAGAGCGAGGAGAGAGCGAGACACACACACAGAGCGAGAGAGAGAGCGAGACACACACACAGAGAGCGAGAGAGAGAGAGAGAGACACAGACACACACAGAGAGAGAGAGAGAGACACAGACAGAGAGAGCGAGAGAGCGAGACACAGACACAGAGCGAGAGAGAGCGAGCCAGACACAGAGCGAGAGAGCGAGACACACACACAGAGCGAGAGAGAGAGAGAGAGATAGACACACGACACAGAGCGAGAGAGATAGACACAGACACAGAGCGAGAGAGCGAGACACAGACACAGAGCGAGAGAGCGACACACACACAGAGCAGAGCGAGCGAGACACACACAGAGCGAGAGAGACACAGAGCGAGACACAGACACAGAGCGAGCGAGACACAGACACAGAGCGAGAGCGAGACACCAGACACAGAGCGAGCGAGAGCGAGACAGACACAGAGCGAGCGAGCCACACACAGAGCGAGAGAGAGAGCCAGACACACACACAGCGAGAGAGCCAGACACACAGAGCGAGAGAGCCAGACACACAGAGCAGAGCGAGCGAGACACACACACAGAGCGAGAGAGCGAGACAGACACAGAGCGAGAGCGAGCACAGACACAGAGCGAGAGAGAGAGAGCCAGACACAGAGCGAGAGAGAGCCAGACACAGAGCGAGCGAGAGCGAGACACACACAGAGCGAGAGAGCGAGCACAGACACAGAGCGAGAGCGAGACACAGACACAGAGCGAGAGAGCGAGCCAGACACAGAGCGAGAGCGAGACCAGACACAGAGCGAGAGAGCCAGACACAGAGCAGAGCGAGCCAGACACACGCACACAGAGAGAGACACACACACACACACACACACACAGAGAGAGCCACACACACACACAGAGCGAGCCAGACACACACACACAGAGCGAGAGAGACACACACACACACAGAGCGAGAGAGCACACACACACACAGAGAGCGAGACACACACACAGAGCGAGAGAGCGCCACACACACAGAGCGAGAGCGAGACACACACACAGAGCGAGAGCCACACACACAGAGCGAGAGAGCACACACACGCACACAGAGCGAGACACACACGCACACAGAGCGAGACGAGACACACGCACACACAGAGCGAGACACACGCACACAGAGCGAGACACACACACGCACAGCACACACACAGAGAGAGAGAGACACACACACACACACACAGAGAGAGCGCACAGAGCGAGACACACACACACACACAGAGCGAGAGAGACAGACACACACACACACAGAGAGAGCGAGCGACACACACACACACAGAGAGAGCGAGACACACGCACACACACACACACACGCACAGAGCGAGAGAGACACACACACACACACAGAGAGCGAGACACACACACACAGAGAGCGAGACACACACACACACACAGAGCGAGAGCGATAGACACACACACACAGAGAGCGAGAGAGACACACACACACAGAGCAGAGAGAGCGAGACACACACACACACACACACACACACAGAGAGCGAGACACACACACACACACACAGAGAGAGCGAGACACACACACACACACAGCGAGAGAGCGAGACACACACAGAGCACACACACACACAGAGAGAGCGAGAGACACACACACACACACGCACAGAGAGCGAGACACACACACAGAGCGAGAGAGACAGACACACACACACAGAGCGAGAGAGACAGACAGACACACACACAGAGCGAGAGAGACAGACAGACACACACACAGAGCGAGAGAGACAGACAGACACACACACAGAGCGAGAGAGACAGACAGACACACAGAGAGAGAGAGAGACAGACAGACAGAGCGAGACACACAGAGCGAGCGAGCGAGCCAGACACACAGAGCGAGCGAGCGAGACAGAGCGAGAGACACACACGCACAGAGCGAGAGAGCCAGACACACACGCACAGAGCGAGAGAGCGAGAGACGAGACACACGCACAGAGCGAGAGGAGAGCAGACACACGCACAGAGCGAGAGAGACGAGACACACGCACAGAGCGAGCGAGAGAGACACACGCACAGAGCGAGAGAGCGAGACACACGCACAGAGCGAGAGAGCGAGACACACGCACAGAGCGAGAGAGCGAGCCACACGCACAGAGCGAGAGAGCGAGACACACGCACAGAGCGAGAGAGCGAGACACACGCACAGAGCGAGAGAGCGAGCCAGACGCACAGAGCGAGAGAGCGAGACACACGCACAGAGCGAGAGAGCGAGACAGACGCACAGAGCGAGAGAGCGAGCCACACGCACAGAGCGAGAGAGCGAGACCACGCACAGAGCGAGAGCGAGACACACGCACAGAGCGAGAGAGCGAGACACACGCACAGAGCGAGAGAGCGAGCCAGACGCACAGAGCGAGAGAGCGAGACACAGCGAGCCAGACGCACAGAGCGAGAGAGACCAGACGACACACAGAGCGAGAGAGCGAGACACACGCACAGAGCGAGAGAGCCAGACGCACAGAGCGAGCGAGCCAGACACACG
>NC_056454.1:32293009-32428009 GCF_018296145.1 Oncorhynchus tshawytscha
AGTATAAAGAAGCTCAGCCAAGAATTGAACCCCCTCTCCTCAACTCTGTGTTTGTGCAGACTATTCTACCTCCATCTCAAACTGGGAGGACAGTAATGCTAAGTCTAGAATTGACCCCTCTGCCCAACCTTCTGTGTGCAGTCAAAACTCATACTGAACTGGAAAGGCAGGAGAACAGTACAACTAAGCCAAGAATTGAACCCTGCCTCAAACCTTGTGTGTGAGTATAGCCCTACCTCTTCCATCTCAAAGGAGTCCTTGGTCTGTGTGCGGAGGTGGACGATGTGAGGGTTGGGCAGCAGGCTGTAGTTAGGTTCTTTGTCTGGGGTTGATGTGATTGTTCGCTGGCCCTTCAGTTGAATGTCTTGGTGCTCTTTCTCCAAGTCAGCCTCGTTGGACAGGCTAAGGTCACCCTCCTGGGTCAATGCCTGGCAATCTCCATTCACTCCAGGGTGGTCTCCATTGACACTTAGGGTGGCCTCAGTGCTGCCTCCAGAGTGGCTCTCCTCAGTCACAGTGGCCAGAGATGGAGAGTCCTTCTTCCTAAAGGCCTTCTGCTTGAGCTCACCCTTATGGTCGGAGTCAGTTGTGACGGCGCTGTCCCCTGTACCTGGACTCACATGGTCTGCCAGTTTCTCTGTCGTAGACAGGGCTGTGATGGTAGGAGCACCCCCCTCCCCCAACCCACCCAGCAGGTTGTGTTTAGTGATGGTCTTCTTCAGGATCTTGGCTGCGTTCAGGGCTGAGTTGTTCCTCCTCAGAGGAGAAGGAGGGACGATGGTGAGCGGTTCCCCATCCAGGCTGCAGATCTTCTGGACAGGCTGGCCGGAGACCTGGGAGTAGAGATGGAAGAACTCGTTGGCCACCGTGGTCAGGACCTCGATCTGACGGAAACGACCTTGGGGGGGTGAGAGAGGAAACTAGAATTAAAATACAATCTTTGGGGAAAGAATAAGACTTGATCAACTTGATAAAGAGAGGAAACTAATAGAAACAAGCTAGGTAGTCCCCAGAAGGCCTGGGAATATGTCCCCTCTTACAGCAGCAGATTCAGCCCTCATCATGGGTGTAGTTAGTTTGGAGGATGGAAGACAAAGCTGCATCCTGATGTTAATACCAGCCCCATGGTCACAGATAGGCATAGCCTGTCACAGGGCAACCAAAGCTCCCTTGAACCATCATTGCAATGACATCGAAGAGAACAAACCTTCCCACATTTACAGTGTGTCGTAAACGACATGATAACGCAATAGTCCGAGTGACTAAGTACGCCAGTCACCATGATATCTATCCCCACCACATGCATGTAAGCGACTAACATACTTCTGCAAGTAAGTAACCAACACTTCCTCTGGCCATTATCTCTCTGAGCGCAGAACACAGTCTCTTCCTGATTCCTGACCACGGCTGCCTCCACAGAAGAAAACAGAAGTAGGAAGTGAAATTTCACAAGGCCTTTATATTTATTATGAGAGCACCATCCCTTTTAGCTGCTCACAGCCAGAACCCCAGGGACGTTCTCAGGGAGAGAAAACAGGACTTACATAAGAAAAATCAACATGACATTGAAGAGAAGAGGGCTGTTCCAGGACTTTGAGCTGCTAACTACAGTACATGTTGGAACATCACTGAGACAAACAGCAGCAGGAGAATTCTACATTCCAGGGTCTGAACCTTCTGAGGATGCTCACTGATCTATGATCCCTAGAACCCTTAGAAGTTGTGACTTGTAAATCCCTGCAGAGCTGCCTGTGCTGTAAGTCAAGTCAGTCCACTGTTCTGAAACAGAAACAGCAGGGCCTCCAGTTAGTGGGGCTGCTGCAGCGCAACAACAACTCAATAGGTAGACCACAAAAACTCCTCACATTAACTTAACGAAGGAGTGAAACTTCAAAAGGGATTGAAAAGACAGTTACTCATCCCCCACTTTTAAAATGTAATCTAGACCAAATGAAGATGAAACTGACTCGAGAGCTACTGCAACAACAGCACTTACTGGGCCTCGGTCCAGCAGTTTAAAAACAACAAGAGAGTGCTGTTACAAGGCTGAGGCCACTCTCTATGTCCCCTTCCTGTTCCTCTCTGGCTGACCAGCCAGGGTGCAGAGTGGCTACTTTGTCCCCGACTCAGATCTCACACACACACACACAGCTCGGGCTCCGACAGCAGGAGTTATGCCAATATGGGTCTATAAAGAGTAAAGCGGACGGTGCATGGTGCTGTGTGCTCTGGCAGAGTGAACAGACCCAGGACCAATGTGTGTGAGGCCCGATGTGAGCAGAGTACAGAGAAGAATCAGGTCCTCCACTCCATCTCTTTTTGGGGGTGTCCTAAATGGCACCCTATATAGTGCACTACTTTTGACCAGGGCCCACAGGGAGGGCTCTGGTCGAAAGTAGCGCACTATATAGGGAATAGGGTGCCATTTGTGAGGTAGACCCTGTCTCTCTCTCTGCCACTCTGGTCACCACATTGTTTGGCCAATAGAAGACAAAGGCTTCCTTGTGCTGCGGCTCTGTTCACCCAGCTGCACTGGAATGGGCCCTCACTCTCACCATCCCAGCTTCCAGCCCAGGCCCCCAGATCTACATGCTCGTTTGGCAGACAGAAGCTAAAGAGAAGAGAAGAACAAGAAACCTACCCACAATGCAATGGCTTGGTGGGAACGGAACCCATTGACTGATGGTGTGCCATTGATTATTACGCCACCTACAAAGATACCAGACTGCCCCTACATGTAACTAGGGCTGGGAATTACCAGGGACCTCACCATACCATATCACCATACTTAGGTGCCGATATGATGTGTTGCTTTTCTCCATTCAATATGTATTGCGATTTGATACTACGATTTTATGGTGATTTGATGTTCCAAACATATTGCTCACTATATGTCTGAGAAAATGAGTTTTGATCAGTCATGGAATTAAGTGCTAAAATCATCTTGGCTCAATATTTAAAAATAAATGAAGAACAAGCTGTAGGGAGAAATATTCTGGAGCAGGTACTGCCAACTAGCGCTAGCTAATGCTACCTAGAATTATTATTGTTTAAATTGCAAATCGATACTTGGAGTCAAAGTATTGATGTAATACCATCACTACTCCCACAACTCACCACCACATCCCAATAATTCATTCCAACCATAACACACTGAAACACTACCAACATCCCCACCACACCACCGTACCATCACTACTCCCACAACTCACCACCACATCCCAATAATTCATTCCAACCATAACACACTGAAACACTACCAACATCCCCACCACACCACCATCACTACTCCCAACTCACCACCACATCCCAATAATTCATTCCAACCATAACACACTGAAACACTACCAACATCCCCACCACACCACCGTACCATCACTACTCCCAACTCACCACCACATCCCAATAATTCATTCCAACCATAACCCACTGAAACACTACCAACATCCCCACCACACCACCGTACCATCACTACTCCCAACTCACCACCACATCCCAATAATTCATTCCAACCATAACACACTGAAACACTACCAACATCCCCACCACACCACCGTACCATCACTACTCCCAACTCACCACCACATCCCAATAATTCATTCCAACCATAACACACTGAAACACTACCAACATCCCCACCACCGTACCATCACTACTCCCAACTCACCACCACATCCCAATAATTCATTCCAACCATAACCCACTGAAACACTACCAACATCCCCACCACACCACCGTACCATCACTACTCCCAACTCACCACCACATCCCAATAATTCATTCCAACCATAACCCACTGAAACACTACCAACATCCCCACCACACCACCGTACCATCACTACTCCCAACTCACCACCACATCCCAATTCATTCCAACCATAACACACTGAAACACTACCAGCATCCCCACCACACGACCGTACCATCACTACTCCCAACTCACCACCACATCCCAATAATTCATTCCAACCATAACACACTGAAACACTACCAACATCCCCACCACACCACCATCACCTCCCAACTCACCACCACATCAATAATTCATTCCAACCATAACACACTGAAACACTACCAACATCCCCACCACACCACCACCATCACACTCCCAACTCACCACCACATCCCAATAATTCATTCCAACCATAACACACTGAAACACTACCAACATCCCCACCCACCGTACCATCACTACTCCCAACTCACCACCACATCCCAATAATTCATTCCAACCATAACCCACTGAAACACTACCAACATCCCCACCACACCACCGTACCATCACTACTCCCAACTCACCACCACATCCCAATAATTCATTCCAACCATAACCCACTCAAACACTACCAACATCCCCACCACACCACCGTACCATCACTACTCCCAACTCACCACCACATCCCAATAATTCATTCCAACCATAACCCACTCAAACACTACCAACATCCCCACCACACCACCGTACCATCACTACTCCCAACTCACCACCACATCCCAATAATTCATTCCAACCATAACCCACTCAAACACTACCAACATCCCCACCACACCACCATACCATCACCCCGATGCTCTGCACCCCAGCTGACACTTTCTATCCATATTCCTTCATCACTACCCGTTTGTCTGCATGTACGTAGGTTGTACATTGTTGTATGTCTGGACCATTTTATAGCAGTGAACAGCAATATGAGCAGTGTTTTCACAGCTCGAAGAAAGCTAGAGAAACAGACAGAGAGCGAGGAAGACACACAAAGCGAGGTAAAGCTGGAGATGCACAAAGTGTATGAGAAAAAAGCAAGTTAAAGTTGGTACTTGTCAGGGCATAGTTGGGGTTCTCCATCTCCATGCGTTGCAGCTGTGCTCCCAGATAGACCTTGATGTCGATGCCCTTCGCTCCAGAGGAGCTGTTGAAGAAGCGCGGGGGGATCTTAGAGGCGATGTCCGGCTCCTCCCGGCCGAACCCCAGGTTATACAGGATCTCTTCTGGATCTTCTTCATAGAGGTCCAACAACTCAGACACACTGGACAGAACACACAAACCATGTATTACAGGACTCCAAGTATGAAAGTATATATAACAGCACTCTACAGCAAATGATGTAGCTAGTGAGGTTAAGTCAAATGAAAAACCTGAGCTTTAACAGAGTACATCTGGCTAACATCAGACCCAATATTGTATCAAACTTGATCTATTATATGTCTGCTTTTCGGTTTTTCTTGAGACCTGAACTGAAATATTCCAGTTACAGGGATTGTCATCCCCAAACCACAGCTCTTGGCTCAGGGCATGTCTACTTGTCTGCTCACCTGGACACAGTGGTGCTGCTCTTCCCTGATCCCGTTGAGTTCATACTCCTGCCTTTCTGCCGGAACTGGCTCCTCTTGTCCTTCGCAGGCATTCCATAGCTGAAGAGCAGAGTGGGCATGCAGTGATCAGTACACGAGTCACACCACAGCCACAGGCAGTAAGACTACTGCATAAGACTGAACTGAGGGTGAGGAGTGGCCAATAGCATAAAGGGGGGTCTCACAGTCTCACTTACCAGGGTGTCTCTGCTTTGGCACTGTTGGGCTGAAGGTGGTTGGCTGCAGGGAGGTTAAAGAGAGAGGGAGGGAGAAGGAAAGAGAGGGAAGAGAGAGTGGGGGAAGGAGGGAGGGAGAGAGAGGAAGATAGAGTTGAATACAGGAGCTTTGTATGCTGCTGTGTGCTTTGGTCAACTAACTATATACAGTTATTGCTGATTCCTGCATTTCTCTTCAAAGTCCATCTGTCGAAATCTAACGTTATACACTGTCAAAAAACATAGAAAAGCAACAATAAATGTCTACCTTTGTAAAAATATATATATATTTATTTTTACAAGAAACCTAACATGCCTTCTCTTCCACATATGATATAAGGGGAAGAGGCCAGAGTCTAAATGACAATCCCCAGAAAATAACAAAAGCCTCAGCTCTGAGACAGCAAGAAATATGACAGAATTATGGCTTGAGTAGAGTAGAGACAGAGAGAAAGTGCTCCTGAAGTATGGACTGGCCTCATCTGTCAGAAGATAATCCTTCTCTCAGTCTGAAGGCCTCTTCCAGGTTGTCTTAGTGACATAAAGAATGCAAACTGATGACTGTGGGCAATCCTCAGAAGTCTTAGTGTGGAGACCAGAGCTGGGTTCAAACACTATTCTAAATCATTTCAAATACTTTATCTGTGCATGGTTGAGTTTGCTTGGCTTGATGGACCAATAGAATTGTCCCCACAACTGTAAACCCCACCCATATGGCACTCCAGGCAGGCTAGAACAAACACTGAAAGTATTTAAAAGATTTCTAATAGTGCTTATGCCTGGGTCTGGTGAAGACAGAGACAGGAGAGTACACGTTGTCTGTCAGATGCCTGAAACTGAACAAACTCAAATCAGCCTAACTGGTTCTTCAGCCTCAAAGAGCTCGATTATCATCAAAGCATGCTTTTCCATTGAATGACTATTGTTGTGCCTGTTAACAGTAAGTTATTGCTACTCACTGATGGAGTGGATTGGAGCCAGAAGGGCCCTCATACAGGTGCCTGTTGAGACTTGTAGCATGACATGGTCACAATGGAAGACGGATCTCAGGTATGACTAGGTCCCTTTCCTTTGCTGTATTTGTATGTCCCAAATGGCACCCTATTCCCTATTTAGAGCACTACTTTTGACCAGAGCCCTATATAGGGAATAGGGTGCCATTTGGGCCACAACCTGAGACTAAGCAGGTCAGAGCAGACCATAACAGGAGCCAACCCCAGCACGACACACTAACTACCTCCCACCGTCTCTGGTCTGCACAAACACAATAGTAATGTGTGGAGTGCAACCATGCGGGCAAGTACAAAATCTGACTGACCCCATCTCTCAGAGACAAACAACAAACGGTAGCAAATTAGGGAGCATACATCAGTACAGCTGTTTCAATGGAAGAATGAGACATTAAAAGCACAAACTCATCTGGCACTCCAGGCGCCTAAAGCAAACGCTAAAAGTATGAAGGTCTGCAAGTGACAACAGGACACTGCTCTATACACGGTAAGCCTACAACTATGTGACTTGAGAAGAGGGAAGTGTTGAGGAACAGACCAGATAGTTATCATGGGGGAGTAGAAAAAAAGCTGTATAGCAGGGCCAGAGGACATAAAAGCTCATGTATGTTCCTATTTAGGTCCGAGGAGACAGTTTAAACTGAGATAGATCCACTCTCTCATTATTTATCCTCCTCTACTCCTCCACCAACAGGCAGGTCACCCAGAGGGTGAAATGAGAGCTAGATATGCTATCTGATCACACTGCTCTGCTCTCCTTTCCTTTTGACTGGGAAAGCTAGGTGTGTGTCCTTGAGTCCTTGTGTGCACGTCCGCTCATAAAGAGCAGTAACAGCAGGGAGTACTCCCAAGGTCCTATTGCAGCTTCACTAAAAACTAAAGAGGCAAATCACTTCAACAACAAGAAGCTTCCAGCTCAAAATTGTTTGGACACACAGATTTCTAGGCCGTGTCTCAAATGGCACCCTAATGCCTATTAAGAGCACTACTTTTGACCAGGACCCAGCCAGAAGTGCACTATAATATATAGGGAGCAGGGTGTCATTTGGGATTCAGCTCTAGTCTCTCTCAAAACAGCTCAAAGCATCGTAAAACTGCCGTAGCAGCAGTGTGATCCTAGGTCATATTGCTCTAGTGACAGGGACACACACGCACAGAGAGAGACACAGAGAGAGGTCACCCACCCTCAGCTCCCAGAGACAAGTCGTCTTCAAAGCTGCATCCATTCTTCATCACTCCTGTGAAGTACAGAAGATCTTTCATTAAGCCCTCAAACAGCACTTATAACCTACAATAGACTAAATAACCATTCACATAAAAACATCTGAACGTGCCTGTAAAACACAATGGACATGGTTAACTGACATTTTAAACAGAGTAGCTGTAGTAGTACTACAGACAGACACTTCAAACCACGACAAATATTTATGCTTGGTTAGGAGAAATATTTACCGTGGCTGGTTGGTAAGTGTTACCTACTGTAGATAGCACCAGCTGCACATGTAGGTTCACATTACCCAGAAGACTAAAGCAAATGCAGGGAATCCAAATGTTATTCCTTTCAGTTTAGGATACTCACATCGTGCTTGGCTCTGTTTCTTACTTCGGTTTAGAAGGACAATAAGATGACCTGAGCGACAGAGTTTGAGAAAGCTACCAACTGGTAACTGGTGTGTGGGTGGATGTGTAAAGCAGCTGGTTACAGAACACTCCAAAGTTCACTAGGGCTGCAAGGTGTGGTGAGAAAGTGAGTTGCAGAATACTCCACAAACACCCCCTTGACCCACACACACCATCTGCACAGATACACTAACACACATTCTCTTTTTCCATTGGAGAGTTACAGTTGTATAGCATATGACTGGTGTTGTAGGAGAGGGAAATTCACCCTTGGACTGCGTGTTGCTCTGCTCATCCAAAGACGCCCCAAGAGGAGTCCTGTGAAGAGACACACACTGTTAGAGACACAAGTGTCTACAACACAGAGACATATACAAACACTACAACTGTTTCTTACTATTAGTCATCTAACCATATAAGCATGATCAATACACTATACATCCACAGATACAGTAGTCCTACATCCACAGATACAGTAGGTCTACATCCACAGTAGTATTAGACAGTGACTGTCATGTTACCAGTCACAGAACAGTAACAGAGCCTCCAGTCTCCACTGTTAGTGTACAGGAAGGCCTGGATAAAACTAAGTCAAGTCTGGCTGAGCATTGTGAGAAAAAACAGCAAGTCAAACACAAGGCTCTAAGTCTAAGGGCTAAAGATAGCAACGTGGCACAACATCCCTAACACTGCGCCGTGACGCTCCTACCTCACCTCTACGTCAACAGATCAAACAACTTCATATGGTCACTGTCCCAGACCTAAGCAGGTCTATAGGCTTTCTGATGTCCTACTGTACTCTGATGGAACTATACTTCTATACTGAGTGAGTCAGACCAAGTCAAGTTGATATGCTTTCTGCTCATGTAACATCTAGGACTGGGACAATACCAGCATTGCAATATTTTTTCCAAGGCAAAAATGAAAACACAAAGCAGAGCTAACTATTTGGTCCTTTAAAAACCTGCTGTATGTAAAATATTGTGTTCTATATCTTTGAAAATAAATCCATGACTCTGGGTGACAATTTCTTAAAGAAATGTTTTGTTTCCTTGCCATGATACTAATGAGTATCACGATGCTGACATGGCCCCGGCACTAGTAACATCTAGGTTAACAGCATGGAACACCTGTCTGAAGGCCTATACCAGCACCAGTCATATGACATGAACATTTCATAAAGAGACATTGACATTATGTAAAAGCTCATGATCAACATCATGTGACTTTCTGTTTGCTCTTTCTCTTCATCACTCCATCTTGCTCACATACATCGGTTTTGGGGGGGGATTTTTTACCATCTAGAATATGACTCAATAACCAGATTCTAAGTTCCATGGTAATGTTTGTTGAATCAACTTGAGGCAGTAGAACAAGACCAGACCAGTTGCTGATAACATAGGCCCTGGGCTAACGGAAAAACTTCCCAAAGGCATAGATAGCAGCATAAAGAGCACGGCCTTCACAAAGCAAATATAACATGTCTGACAAAGTGAGAGCTGGACCACAGCAGCTTCCAGATACAAGGAAACACAATACATGGTTGCTATGCTGCTCTTTCTCTGTCATTATTAAGGGCTTTACCAGGGCCCTGTCTTCTGTGTTCATTAGACATCAAACTGGGAAAAAAAAACAATTGAAACAAAGAGGGGCTAATAAGAAACACTAATTTTCTGTTGCACAACGGTTTACAACATTGTCCATTGTGTGCCCTAATGTCAATTTACATGTCAATGTAGAGGTTTCATTATGACACAACATTACTATACCTGCAGTCCTTGAGCCAGCTTGCAATCTTGTTAGGGAAGCGCCCTGAGAGAAGAAAACATGTACAATTCCTATATAACATCATACTGCCTGGAATAATTCTACAATGTCCATAACAACTGGATTCAAACATCGAAATAAACAGTTTGCCGTTGGAGGATTTCATTCCTTTTTGGGCTAGTTACTAATAGAGCAATACGACCTTAAAGTAGGGTTTATTGTTTAATCATGACTTCCATGCTGCTATATATCAAGCCGTCAAAAACCCAAACCAGAATTATTTCTGTCCGCTGCTCCCTCTGTAGCTCTTCCCAACGTACCTGGCTCCTCTGCCGGGGCCGTCGTCTCCATGGTGGGCTCCGGGGACACCATCTCCTCGCTGCACCCCTCCTGATCCTGGGTGTCCTGACTCTCAGAGGGGCCCTGCCAGGAGTCTCTGCTCTGGGCCCAGGCCATCCTCTTCATGGTCGCTGCCTTCCATGGGTGATCCCTGCTGGGGCTCGCAGAAGTCTCACACTGCTCCATGGTCCTCTCCTGGATCCACTCTTCCTCTTCTCCACAGGCTGTGTTGCTACAGCGAGGGGCAAGTCACCTGCAGTAGAGAGGAGGGAGGGGGGAGTCATGAGACTAAATGGAAGCCAAGCCTCCTCTTTAGTAATTTATGACTACTTTATTACCGAGTTTTGTACGGCTCTCTAAATATGCTAGGTTACATCACACCACACTGGGAGGACACACACGGGCACGCCAAGGACACACCATTTAATTCTAGAAGGAAAGCTCAGCAAACCTGGCAAGGTCTGTAATAGATCAAACTGCATGATAACAATGTATGCTAACAGAACAACCACAGCATGGAATGACAGTAACATTGAGCTGGAAACAAGCAAATGTCCAATAATCCAATAACAAAATTGACTTAGGAAAATAAGTTATTATACAAACAAACAATGAAAAACAGGACTACACAATTTGTTTCTTTCCATAACTTCGATGGCTAAACGAATTAAGAGCAGAACACCAAATTAATACATGTGATAACCTCTGCAAGAAGCAAAACAACCCGCATGAAATGAGACACTAATAATACCTGGTGGGTATTCCTCCTTCCTCCAGAACTAGTATCCTAAGAATCCTAAGAATAATTCCAAAGCAGTCTGAAATGTCACTTAAAAGTAGTGCCTTCCCAGCCAGGCAGAGATATGGGACAGAGGGCAGGCAGTAAGGATGGATGAGTACAGAGGAGCTAATGAGAGCTAGAAGTCCAACTGACAACAACTGGAGCAGGAAATGTCTGTTTAGTTAAAAGATTACAAGTTGTTTCCTGTTGTGGATCAGCTCTTTTCTGAAGGGAGGGATAAATGGATAGACTGATGGAGTTCTCACTGGAGTGTAGAAGCCAAACCCCGATGGACAAATGAAGGAGGCTATTATTAGGTTACTTCTATTTCCAGAGTAATCATCTGAATTAAGGAATGTGACTAAACAACACAGACGATCACTCTGCTTTCCAAACAAACAGATGGCAGTGACGGCTAGCAATAGACGTGTGGGAATCTAAAAAGTGGTCAGTACAAAAACAAATAGGCTTGCCTCTTTCAATGAAGTACAGTGAGACATCTTGGATGACAGGTGTCGATCAACTTAAAACACAGGGTGTTCTGATGTCAAATACAGTATCTGAGAATGTGTCAACACAATCCAGTCCCATCCTTCTCCTCTCTTGCACAATCATTTTTATTTCAAATCAAATCAAATTTTATTGGTCACATAAACATTGTTAGTAGATGTTAATGCGAGTGTAGCGAAATGCATGTGCTTCTAGTTCCGACCGTGCAGCAATTTCTAACATGTAATCTAACAATTTCACAACAACTACCTTATACACAGAAGTGTAAAGGAATGAATAAGAATATGTACATATAAATATGTGTATGTAAACTTCAGTTGAAATCTGAAGTTTACATACACTTAGGTTGGAGTAATTAAAACTCGTTTTCCATTCCACAAATTCCATTCCACCATTCCACAAATTTCTTGTTAACAAACTATAGTTTTGGCAAGTCGGTTAGGACATCTACTTTGTGCAGGACAAGTCATTTTTCCAACATTTGTTTACAGAGATTATTTCACTGTATCACAATTCCAGTGAATCAGAAGTTTACATACACTAAGTTGACTGTGCCTTTAAACAGATTGGAAAATTCCAGAAAATGATGTCATGGCTTTAGAAGCTTCCGATAGGCTAATTGACATCATTTGAGTCAATTGGAGGTGTACCTGTGGATGTATTTCAAGGCAGACCTTCAAACTCAGTGCCCCTTTGCTTGACATCATGGGAAAATCAAGCAATCAGCCAAGATCTCAGAGAAAAAAATATTGTAGACCTCCACAAGTCTGGTTCATATTTGGGAGCAATTTCCAAATGCCAAAAGGTACCACGTTCATCTGTACAAACAATAGTACACGGGACCACGCAGCCATCATACCGCTCAAGGAGACGCGTTCTGTCTCCTAGAGATGAACGTACTTTGGTGTGAAAAGTGCAAATCAATCCCAGAACAGCAGCAAAGGACCTTGTGAAGATGCTGGAGGAAACCGGAACAAATGTATCTAGATCCACAGTAAAAATGAGTCCTATATCGACATAACCTGAAAGGCTCCTTAGCAAGGAAGAAGCCACTGCCCCAAAACCGCCATAAAAAAGCCAGACTACGGTTTGCAACTGCACATGGGGACAAAGATCGTACTTTTTGGAGAAATGTCCTCTGGTCTGATGAAACAAAAATAGAACTGTTTGGCCATAATGACCATTGTTAAATTTGGGGGGAAAAGGGGGAGGCGTGCAAGCTGAAGAACACCATCCCAACCGTGAAGCATGGGGATGGCAGCATCATGTTGTGCTGGTGCTTTGCTGCAGGAGGGACTGGTGCACTTCAAAGTAGATGGCATCATGAGGAAAGGAAATTGTGTGGATATATTGAAGCAACATCTCAAGACATCAGTGAGGAAGTTAAAGCTTGATCGCAAAAGGGTATTTCAAATGGACAATGTCCCCAAGCATACTTCCAAAGTTGTGGCAAAGTGGCTTAAGGACAACAATGTCAAGGTTTTGGAGTGACCAGCACAAAGCCCTGACCTCAATCCTATAGATAATGTGTGGGCAGAACTGAAAAAGCTTGTGCGAGCAAGGAGGCCTACAAAACTGACTCAGTTACACCAGCTCTGTCAGGAGGAATGGGCCAAAATTCACCCAACTTTGTGGGAAGCTTGTGGAAGGCTACCTGAAACATTTGACACAAGTTAAACAATATAAAGGAAATGCTACCAAATACTAATTGAGTTTGTAAACTTCTGATCCACTGGGAATGTGATGAAAGATATAAAAGCTGAAATAAATCACTGTCTACTATAATTCTGACAATTCACTTAAAATAAAGTGGTGATCCTAACTGACCTAAAGATAGGAATTTTTTACTAAGATTAAATGTCAGGAATTGTGAAAAACTGAGTTTAAATGTATTTGGTTAAGGTGTATGTAAATTTCCGACTTCAACTGTACATATGAGATGAGTAATGTAGGGTATGTAAATATTATATTAAGTGGCATTGTTTAAATTGACTAATGATACATTTATTACATCCAATTTTTTATTATTAAAGTGGCAGAGATTTGAGTCAGTATGTTGGCAGCAGCCACTCAATGTTAGTGATGGCTGTTAGTGATGGCTGTTTAACAGTCTGATGGCTTTGAGATAGAAGCTGTTATTCAGTCTCTCGGTCCCAGCCTTCTGGATGATAGCGGGGTGAACAGGCAGTGGCTCGGGTGGTTGTTGTCCTTGATGATCTTTTGGGCCTTCCTGTGACATTGGGTGCTGTAGGTGTCCTGGGGGGCAGGTAGTTTTCCCCCGGTGATGCGTTGTGCAGACCTCACTACCCTCTGGAGAGCCTTACGGTTGTGGGCGGAGCAGTTGTCGTACCAGGCAGTGATACACCCCGACAGGATGCTCTCGATTGTACATCTGTAAAAGTTGAGTATTTTCATTGACGAGTCTAATTTCTTCAGCCTCCTGAGGTTGAAGAGGCGCTGTTGCGCCTTCTTCACCACACTGTGTGGGTCGACCATTTCAGTTTGTTCGTGATGTGTACGCCGAGGAACTTTTAAAAAACTTTCCACCTTCTCCACTACTGTCCCGTCGATGTGGATAGGGGGGTGCTCCCTCTGCTGTTTCCTGAAGTCCACAATCATCTCCTTTGTTTTGTTGACGTTGAGTGTGAAGTTATTTTCCTGATGACACCCTCCGGGGGCCCTGACCTCCTCCCTGTAGGCCGACTCGTCGTTGTTGATAATCCAGCCTACCATTGTAGTGTCATCTGCCAAATTGATGATTGTGTTGGAGGCGTGCATGGCCACGCAGTCATGGGTGAACAGGGAGTACAGGAGAGGGCTGAGAACGCACCGTCTAGCACAATATTTTTTGCGGATTTATTTAACTAGGCAAGTCAGTTAAGGGACATGGGCAGCTGTGAAGAGGTTTTATTCTCCAGCTTTTTAACCGTTTTCCAGAACTTCTTGGGGTTAGACCCACAGAGAGAGAACTGCTCCTTGAAGTAACTAACTTTGGCCTTCCGGATAGCTTGAGTGTACTTCTTTCTTATTTGCCTGAACCAGAGCCTGTCAGCTTGAGTATGCGTGTGCTGAGCCTTTCGCCAAATGCAATTCTTGAGGTGGAGTAACTCTGCAAGATCACGGTCGAAGCAGGAGCTGAACCTGTTTTTAATTCTCTTTTTCTTTATGGGGCACGTTTGTTAAACAGAGCACTGAAGGTGATCCTTGGTAAAGATTGCCACTCCCCCACCTTTGGAAGATCTGTCTTGCCCGAAAAATGGTTATTACCAGAAAGGTTAACATCAGTATTCAAAACACTCTTCCTTAACCACGTCTCAGTAAAGACCAACACATCTGGATTGGAGCTGTGAACCCACACTTTAAAATGTATCAATTTTAGGTAAGAAGCTTCTAGTGTTAACGTGCAGAAAACCCAGGCTTTTACGAGAGCAGAAATCAGTGAAGCAGATTTCAGAGCACAAGTCAGAATAGGGCTAGCAACAGTAGATGGGCCAGGGTGTACATGCACATTTCCAGATATAATCAACAGTAATACAATCAAGTAGAGACAACCAGGGCAGATGGTGAACATCTCGCCAGGTGGAATCCAAGCAGGAAGGCAGCAGGCAACGGGAGTAGGTGTCACATCCACTTGGGGGAAGCTTTTACTTCTGGAGGAAGTATCTCCCCATATTAGTCCATGTTCCCAAGCAAAACATCCCAATCAATCATACCACAGGCTCGACACTGAATCCATAATAGTGAAGTTCTAGACATAGCCTTCAACATTGGTTGGCGACTTGGCAGTATACGGGCGGCAGTTAGCCTAGCGGTTAAGAGCGGTGGGCCAGTAAACGAAAGGTTGCTGGTTAAAATCCCTGCGCAGACTGAAAAATCTGTCGATGTGTCCTTGAGAGAGGCACCAAACCCTAAAAGACTAAAATGTAAATGTAATGATATACAAAGCAACAGTTTCCAGTCCATCTTTGAAATGGAGGGAATGGGATATTCTTCAGCTGTAGTTACAACCCCCAGCCTTCCTCTCTCCACTCCATTTTAGACCTGTGGAAAAACATCCACTTTACTAAACAATCATGTCTGTACAAGGCTACATAAATGGGTACAGGTTGGGGGAGACGGATTGGGGAACATCCCCTTTATCTAAATAACTGCCTCCCAACTCAGTGAGGGCAAAGGCCTTCTCCTTCCACTGCCTATGAGAGATTGAGAGAGATATGGGAGAGTGGGAGGAGAGACTCGACAACAGACAGATCAGTCAGCCCAACTGTGTGCTGCACATGACAAAGCCATCTTCCCTCATAACTCTTCCACCTCTCATCATTTCTCTTTCTTAGGGTATTCTCTTCAGTGGGACAGGAAGAACAGGTGTGTTTGTGTGAGAGCGTGAGGGAGAGAGATGGACAGGTAACCACTGTGTCAGTGCCATGACTTATGTGCTTCTCCTCTGGCTTGCTACACTACTCGACAACAGTACAGCTGTGGATGGCATAAGGCCTACCTTGCTACCTTCTGTTCTGAACAAATCAGTTCTACACACGGACAATCAGTTACAGAGAACCCAGGCGAGCAGCATTCATTCATTGTGCTTCATGAAGACAGATCCTGATTTTGAACCTAAGAGGCAGTGCCTACATCCCAAATGTCACCTTATTCCCTATATAGTGCACTTATTTTGACCATGGCCCTATAGTGTACTATATAGGGAACATGGGGCCATTTGGTACGTACCCTGAGACACAGGAAGTAATCTAGCAGCTTAAATCATCTCTGAGCCCAAATATACACAGTTGCAGAGTCTCATATGCAGATAAGATTAGAAAGAAGGAAGGAGGCCAACACGGATTAGTGTAGTGAGGGGTCGCTTTATTATAGCAGCTGTGTTGATAATCACTCTTTGCACTTATAGGCCTATCCACCGGATCAGACACCCAAACTGACTAACAACGCCTTGGATACACCCCAAATGGCACCCTATTCCCTACATTGTGCACTACTTTGGACCAGACCTCTATGGGCCCTGGTCAAAAGTAATGCACTATATAGGGAATAGTGTGCCATTTGGGACACACCCCTTGCCTGGAGCAAAGATACTAGCTATTTCGTATCAGGGTGTGCTAGGCCAGGCCGTTTGAAACTGTCGTCTCCAGTCCTTACCTCCTTATAAATATTTTTTAAGTGCTGACACTGCAGAACAATAGTGTATTGCTGTACGGAGTAGAGGTCGACCAATTATGATTTTTCAACACCAATAACGATTATTGGAGGACCAAAAACCCGATACCGATTAATCAGCCAACTTTCCTTGTTTTTTTTGTAATAATGACAATTACAACAATACTGAATGAATACTTATTTTAACTTAATATAATACATCAATAAAATCAATTTAGCCTCAAGTAAATAATGGAACATGTTCAATTTGGCTTAAATAATAATAAATAAAAACAAAAAGTGTTGGAGAAGAAAGTAAAAGTGCAACATGTGCTATGTAAGACAGCTAACGTTTAAGTTCCTTGCTCAGAATATGAGAACATATGAAAGCTGGTGGTTCCTTTTAACATGAGTCGTCAATATTCCCAGGTAAGAAGTTTTAGGTTGTAGTTATTATAGGAATTATAGGAGTATTTCCCTCTATACCATTTGTATTTCATTAACCTTTGACTATTGGATGTTCTTATAGGCACTTTAGTATTGCCAGTGTAACAGTATAGCTTCCGTCCCTCTCCTCGATCCTCCCTGGGCTCGAACCAGCAACACAACGACAACAGCCACCATCGAAGCGGCGTTACCCATGCAGAGTAAGGGGAACAACTACTAGAAGGCTCAGAGCCAGTGACGTATGAAACACTATTAGCGCACGCTAACTAGCCAGCCATTTCACTTCGGTTACACCAGCCTCATCTCGGGAGTTGATAGGTTTGAAGTCATAAACAGCGCAATGCTTGATGCACAACAAAGAGATGCTGGCAAAATGCACGAAAGTGCTGTTTGAATGAATGTTTACGAGCCTGCTTCTGCCTACCACCGCTCAGTCAGATACTTAGATACTTGTATGCTCAGTCAGATTATATGCACCGCAGGACAAGCTAGATAATATCTAGTAATATCATCAACCATGTGTAGTTAACTAGTGATTATGATTGATTGTTTTTTATAAAATAAGTTCAATGCTAGCTAGCAACTTACCTTGGCTTACTGCATTCGCATAACAGGCAGTCTCCTTGTGGAGTGCAACGAGAGAGAGGCAGGTCGTTATTGCTTTGGACAGTTAACTGTAAGTTTGCAAGATTGGAACCCTGAGCTGACAAGGTGAAAATCTGTCGTTCTGCCCCTGAACAAGGCAGTTAACCCACCGTTCCTAGGCCGTCATTGAAAATAAGAATGTGTTCTTAACTGACTTGCCTAGTTAACTAAAAAGGTACAAAAAAATATTTTTAAAAACAAAATTTTAAAAAATCTGCAAATCGGCGCCCAAAAATAACGATTTCCGATTGTTATGAAAACTTGAAATCGTCCCTAATTATTCGGCCATTCCGATTAAATCGGTCGACCTCTAGTACGGAGTACAGACTTTCCCTGTCTGAAAGGCAGACAAACCAAGCACAGCACAGAGAGACTAGAGGGGAAACGTGAGCTTAGCAACAATGACCATGGCAAACACCTGGGCTGGAGCTGGAAGTCAAGTACATAGAGAACAGAACAGCTGGAGTTCAGTGGGAGCGATCTACAAAACTGTGTGTATGTATGTATTTATGTATCCTACAGCACATCTCTGCAGGCCCAGCTTGGTCAGAATAAACACTACTCTGCTGCTGGTCCAGCTTGGTCAGAATAAACACTACTCTGCTGCTGGTCCAGCTTGGTCAGAATAAACACTACTCTGCTGCTGGTCCAGCTTGGTCAGAATAAACACTACTCTGCTGCTGGTCCAGCTTGGTCAGAATAAACACTACTCTGCTGCTGGTCCAGCTTGGTCAGAATAAACACTACTCTGCTGCTGGTCCAGCTTGGTCAGAATAAACACTACTCTGCTGGTATCCCACCTATTAACATTAAATCCCCTCAAGACCAAACATGTTGTAAAAAGGATATCTATATTTAGGTCCCAGTTTGCACCCCCTACACACATCAGCCCCTCATCCTCAGTTCTGTTGAAAAGGGTCAGGGGGACGTCTCAGTTCCCACATCATGGGCCAAATGTGACCCATCATCCATCCACTCATCGTGATGTGACAGCCCCCACGTCCCAAACACCCAAGCTGCTGAACAGCAACAAAGATAGACAAAGACACCGCACTGTTGGATACAGACACACACACACACATTCAGACCAGGGTTGTGTCCAGTAGGCAAAAAAGGAAATCCTAACTGAATATAGGAGGCAGGTAGCCAGGTGGTTAGAGCATTGGACAAGTAACTGAAAGGTCATTGGTTCGAATACCCAAGCTGACAATGTGAAAAATCTGTATTGTGTCCTTGAGCAAGGCAATCAACCCTAATATGCTCCAGGAGCGCTGTACGGCTGACCAACAACACATTTCACTGCATCTATCCAATGTATTAGAATAAAAACATTAATGAACTTGTCCATTAAGAAACATTTGTTTAAGTGTTCCATTGCAAAATGTTTTGCTACGGTGAACCATAATGAACACGATCCAAGCATCAACTCCCAGGTCCCGACACAAAACAAAACATGTAAACAGTTAAGTCCTCATAGGAGCAAACATCCTGAACTTAACAGACAACTCAGGAGTGTAGGCCTACATAAGTTATTTAATCCAACCTGGGTTGTGTGTGTGTATGTCTCTGGGGTGGGGTGGGGGGTTAACTTTAAAGCAAGAAGACAAGTTGTGTTTTATCGGCAAATAAAAATTCTCTGTCTAGTTTCTCAAGGATCTTGCCTCTAGGGACAAACTACTATGCTGTTTTTCTTCTTTCCCATCTATCGGTTATGTGTGACCTTTTAAAACAAACATCATTGCACAGCAGCACTACTATTATGTTTTCTTAAGCAGTGTTAAAATGGCTGGTCAAAATGGGTCAACCGCAGTATCGAATCTTACTACAGCTCTATCTTACAAAATACATTTATCTAAAATGAGAATGACCTACAAATAAAGGTTACATGATGAAGAACATAGGCTACTTCTTCTGGAAAAATAGGCCTGCTATATCCATGCCAACAATGGCATTTCGTTATGCCAAACTTCTTTCATCAAGTTCAGATCAAAGTTCAACAAATCCAAACATTCTATGGTCAATAATGATGCAGTCTGCATCCCAAATGACACCTTATTCCCTACACAGTGAACTACTTTTGACCAGAGCCCTATGGACCCAGAGCCCTATGGTCAAAAGTAGTGTACTATATAGAGAGCATCAGTTCTGAGCCGCACCTGCTTTGTCTAGAACGGTAACAGAATACCTGGGCCTCCAGCCACCTTACTGCTTCGTCACACACATACACACACAGCCTCCTGACCTTTTCTTCTGACAAAAGCATCTAGCTAGCTACCAACTTGGGCAGTTGGCTACCACTGCAGCACACTGACTGCCACAAATACCCTCCATTCTCTATTGTGATATTGTTTCAGAGAGCAGGGTAGCGCAGGGCGTCGACCTGCATCAGTGGAGGGCTGAGGTGGGTCACCTTCCTGTGGCCTTTCTCTTTGTTCTCCAGGGAGTTTAGGGAACCAGCCCCAAGACCATTTGAAAGCAACAGGCACTAAGGACTGGCGATATATAGAGCTAAACTACCAACTCAATAACATGACAGGGATGGGGTGTGTCTTTGGGTAGCCTGTGACGTAGGCCAAATAACAAAAAAATGACCCAACGCTCAAAGATGACCAGCTGTTGCTGTCATGTTTCCTTGTTTGGAAAGCACACAGACACTGGAATCAGAGACAAATGAAAGAAGGGACATTTAATTTGTATACCCTTATTCAGTTCATTTGAAGTTATGGAGGAGTATATTTACAGTGCCATCATCAGCACCATCATTGCAACTTGTGTAAAATGCACATTAAATCCTAATAAACACAGATGCAAGTCCTGAAGAATATAATAATAATAATATAATAATAATAATTATTCCAATACTATAGCTAGAATATAATAGTGGGCACTTTGAATACAGTGTTATTTGACATGACAACGAATGAAAACGCCAGGGATAATTGTTGACAAGTGTTTCCTAGGGGACCCTATAATCTTTGGCTACATTTAATGTTCTCTCTTAGCTCTCATGTAGCTAACATATTCATGCTTAAAGTATTCCTCTTTGATTTAAACGATACTGTTGCACAAACAATATGCTGAATGCTGATTTAGGTCTACACCATCACTGGTATTAGCAGGCTGTATAGCGAATTGCATTTGCTTTGACTGAGTGCATTTATTAGATAACTAGCCAGCTAACTAGCAATTAGCATTAGCAGCAAACACGCTTTGGGCCCAACTTGCTAAGAAAAGACAAACTAGGTGTTCGAAGATGTAAGAAACACAAATGAAGTGTAATTATAGAATGCTAGTGGATTTATATTAAGAAGCAAAGTGAAAAAAGGCATCGCTGTCATCAACATTGCATGTGCTCTGTTGACCATGAAGTGTCTTGTGGTGGAGGAACAACAAAAGTGCTCCTTGACAGGGGGCGGGGCTAGGTATGTGTGGAAAGCGGCATTGTATATACACTGTCTGTCTATCTATCTATCTATCTATATATAACACACAGATGACATTTGTAATGTCTTTATTCTTTAGGAACTTCTGTGGGTGTAATGTTTAACTAACTGTTCATTTAAATTGTTTATTTCACTTTTGTATATTATCTACTTCACTTGCTTTGGCAATGTTAACATATGTTTCCCATGCCAATAAAGCCCCTTGAATTGAATTGAGAGAGATGACTCAAGTAGCCTAAATCCCAAACAAACCTGAATGATCCACCTTCTAAGTCAAGAAGAGTCTCAAAGGCTCACTAAATAATTTAACTTTGACATTTCCATCTAAATAACTCAAATATGTAAAAGACTGCACTTTATTTCGGAACATTTTTACCCATTGCCTATAGCATCCTTCCGCATTTTAGTGAAGCTCACATTCCAACAGGGTAGAGCTTAGGCGTATGTTTCCGCATCAATTTAAACAAAGCGTTGTCGTGGCAATGTGAAGGTAAGATTAATCTTGGATAAATCTTGAGGAAGATCAAACTGTGCTTGACCTCAAGAGGCTCCAGGACTGACATGGCGGAAACACTCTCCAGTGAGTGAGAGTGAGCTTGAGAGTGGTTGTGAGTGTTTGTCACTTTAACCCTCGATCCCCTTGTAGAGTCGAACAGACCAGAGGTAACCACTAAGGTTGCATCCCAAATGGCACCCATAATCCCACTGCTCAAAGGTAGTGCACTATTAAAAGGAATAGGGTGGCATTTGGGATGCAACCCTAAGTCTAGGCCTAAATCACAATGCCCTAATTTAGAGGGCGACAGTGGAAAAATGATTGCTGTTGGCAAACCATGCCCTGGTTTACAGGAGGTTATTTAAACGTAAAATGGCAGGGGAAGTTTAGTTTAACCCAATTCAATTCAAAAATCACTCTCACAGCTGGTGCAGGTGAAGCATGAGACCAACAGGGTAACACTTTACATTAAAAGTGCTTTTATACCTGCGGATGTAATAATGCTGTAATTACACTAGTGAAAACATTGTTTTAACATGTGGTTATATAGTACCCATGAGGATCATTTAACATAGTTTCGCATGAGTTTCAGTCATATGATTGTCAATGAGCTGCAGGCTAGAAGTTAGGCCCTCGGCCTTAATGACCAGGACTGTAATAAACTGTTCAGTTCCTCTCTGGCTGTTCACTTTCCTCATTGGTCCTGCTCACTGGTACACTTTGTATGCTGAACATGCTGTTATAGGGACAAGAACAGGAGAACAGGGGTAGGGGGAGCTCTGCTATGCACCCGCCAGCAAAACACAAGGACACACAAACCATTAGAGCTATCCTACTGTATCTTCAGGCTTTATAACATGTTTTATAAGCAAAGACAACTCACCATTTGCAAGACAGAGGTCAGGGGTTAGGCTAGTTAAGAGTTTAGGGCCTAATCTACAGATCACATGCTTCATATAAGACCCATTAATAACAATAAAACTACAAAGGCCATCTATGAGACGGTAACATATCACTGTCTGGCAAAACAGCATTATGACTTCGGCCTAATTAGAATTCAGTGATTTTGTCATTTATCTAACACTTTAATTACTTGATCTTAGCATTAATTAGATCTACATGCAACTCTCTGGAGCTTTGCCTAATGCTCACAAATGAACTGTAAAGCTTGGACCAGTCCTGCAGACAGACATGAGAGTCAATTGAGGAGAGGGAGTCTGGAGTCACATGAGACTAACAGTGCTTGTCGGAAAAACATATTGGAATTCAAAGCAACCAGCTCCACAATCTGCAGCACATTCATTTTTCAGTGCCTCCTTTATCCAAGCCCACTGCAGGGCACTTCCACAATAAGAGGACTGAATAGACTGACTGCCTCTTTGCCAAAAACAGTCCGGGAACATTGTCCTGTGCTGTGTTCACCTCCTGAGGCCACCTGCCTGTCCGTCCCCCATGTCCGCCTCTACTATTGTCCGCCTGCCCGTCCCCATGTCCGCCTGCCCGTCCCCATGTCCGCCTGCATGTCTGCCTGCATGTCTGCCTGTCCTCATGCCCGCCTGTTTGCCTGTCCGCCCACACGTCTGCATGCCCGCCTGTTTGCCTCTCCTCATGCCCGCCTGTTTGCCTGTCCTCTCACATGTCCGCCTGTTTGCCTGTCTGGCCAGCAAAGCTACACCACCAGCCAAGAACACAGCAACACACCACGTACCATCCAGCAGCATTATCATATTGCAAATCATTAACACCCAACAAGGTCAGCGTTGCCCTGGGCTTCCGTTTGACTAGTGTGAAACAAACATATGGAGCAAGAAAGAGGCTAGGAGAGATAGATGGATAAAGAGGTATTAGAGAGAACAAGAGACCTGTAGCAATGCAATAAACCTGGCAGAGGATTGTTACATTAGTGGCTTAATTTTCATATTACAGCTGAGAATGAACAGTTAAAGTTGTTATTGACAAATGAAAACATGTCAGTTTGTCACTTTCACGAGGTTAGAGTAATAACATGTTGAGCTACTTAATTAAGACATTGGCTCGAATCAAGGTTACGCCTTTAGATTGAGAAAATTAACAACTATGGAAGATTTGGCACTTTAATTTTCAATCCCAAACCCCGGCCTGGTCTGCTTGGTCTATTTCGCAATCATTCCCGGAAGTCTTAAGATGTTGCGCCTCTGGGTTTAGAAACTCTGTGGTAGTACTGTAAGAGATGTGCTGGCTACATTTTACAGTGATTGCATGAATTATTTTCATAAGATAAACATGGCTCTGAATAATATGGCGTTGGGTTTCTCCTTGGCTGTTCGACATCTTGCTGATACTGGCTGAAATAAATCCTGGTTATGAAATAGGAATGAGAAGGCAAAACCACAATTCTTAGGACTTTAGTCTGCTACACCTGCAAATACTTAGCTAGATGAATCAAAATAGAGGCTTACTGGCAATGGCAATTATGATGTTCTTTCACAAAAACATGATTACAAGATTCCGGATTATCCCTCAAAGTCCTTCATAAAGGACAGCGTGACAGGAAGAAATCAACAGCATGGAAAGGTTGAGGTTTTGCACATCTGGAAATCACAAACAAAGCTCCCCAGCAACCCACACTACTCCCCAGATGTCACGTTGGTATTGACCCCGTCTCTCTCCCCCCTATCATGGTTACAGTAAATGGGAGCTATTCTGTTTGTGGGACTCAGGCCAACTTCATTTCCTGTGTCCAGGCATAGCAGAGCCCCAAGACGTTCAGATTGCACTGAGAAAACACACGCACAACCCCCCCGTCACCCTTCAGCAGTGTTGTTTCTGTGCTACGTGACTACAAGGACCTGAAGCAGGCCAGACAAACAAACCATGGAGAACAAACTGATGTTGATAACAACGTCTTGTACATTGGTTCATGTGCTGACTGACCTGAAACATTGGTCATTTCACACGGGCTGAGATCATTCTCTCACAGCAGTGTGCGTGAAAGGACAGGATCAGATTCAGAACCAGCAGTCAACTTAACATCACAACCCCATAGCCCATTCATACATACTTCATAGGTTATTAGTGTGTACCAAATAAGTTCTAAATACCTGGGCCCAGTTTCCCGATAGTGATGGAATTTAGGTTTTAACCATGCATCTTTCCTACAACGGCCGAAGACGTAACATGCGTTTCCCAAAACACCATGCAGAGAGCGAATGGTCGCTAAGTGCATGGGTGAACACTGATAGGATCGAAAGAAAGAGAGCACTGTTCTCGGATCAGCATTCTCCTTTCAACTCTTTCCTTAATAACATAATTATTTCACAATACTGACGATGGATCAGCTCCTAGAGAGATATTATATCATATGGTTGCAAATATTCTGCCGGCGTATTCTAATGCTTACCCAATAAAAATGCGTACATTAGGCTACACATCATGAAATATGTTGAGACAAATTACAGCCAGTAGCCTACAAGTTGCAAAATAGAACTCAAATGACTGAACATGAAACTTATTTCTATATGATTGAAAGAGCCCTATAGAGCCCACTGTTTATATTTTAATGCAGTCATCTCAGTTTCATTTGAAGCATATTTTTTTGTCGCTTGTTTGTATCAATTGCAAAGACATTGGAAAGTTTGTATTTGCAGACCACTTTGTTCTGAAGTTATCGGCGGTCACAGAGAGGCAGATAAACCATGTGATTCTGTTTAGCTGAGATTTCTGTGCATAAAGTGACACGGCAGGGCAAAAAAAAGCATCCAACGACACACTTACAGGCTGACTACACTCGTGTCGCGAGCGCTGCAAAATACATTTAGAAATCTATATTATTCAATTATTGCACGCGCCAACGAGCGTCTACGTTGCCAAGGGCTAAAATAATAGGCAGTTCTATTTCTGACGCAGATCGCGCTGCAGGTCCTGCCTCTCCCATCTCCTCATTGGTTTATAGAAGCAGGTACCCACGTGACAACTCCTCATTGCTAATACCCACGTGGGTGACTGAAAGACGAACGAGGCCAGTGGCGGTAATGCACCTAATTTATGAAAGTTGCCAATCGCAGTATAAAGTCAAGAGAAGAAAAAGCCTGGAAGGAGGAGAAATGACTAGAAACTATTTTGTTGACTGTTTTATGTGTGGATTAATTGTTGGAGTAGAGGACCTTGTGGATTTCAGGTAAAATAACTCAATGTTTATATCCCAGGACAAATTAGCTAGCTAAATAGGACAAATTAGCTACAAGTGCAAACTAGCTTGCTAAATTGCCATAAATGTTTAATGCTTTTCGACCTGTTCCCAATATAATTGGTTCAGAGTTTGTTTTGATATTTTAACTTGTGTGTCGTAATCGCATTTGGTGTGGGGGGACAAAATACATTTATGCACGATGGAGCACACGTGCAGCCGGTTTGGGTTCCGTGTGTTGGAATCGGCTAAACTTAGATCATTGAGGTAGTAAATTAATTATAGGAAATGAAAGAGACTGGGTGTTGTGTTAGAAGTTAATGGTTCTCTGAAGAAAGACAGAAGGCTTTGGAATGTGTTTGATGGAGGAGAGCGATGTATTCATGTAGGGAATTAACAGATGGATATCTGTGGATTAGGTGAAGAAGGGGTTGAGGTCAGGAGGTGAGGGGTGAGGTCAGTTCCCCTTAAGGGAGTAATCAGGGTAATTCTTTCCTGTGGAGCCATGAACTGTAAGGAGGAGTGTCTTAAGTAGGATGCATATAAACTGATGTCTGAAATGTTTTACGGTCTGATTTCAGCTGTACAGAACGTTTGGGAAAGATTAAACTTGGTTAAAGCTTCTCTAGTGTTTGTGAGTTATTTACTCTGAAAAATAAGAACCTAACACGTGTTAGCTGTTCTATTAGTGGTCTAAGGTAGGCTGTAGATTGAGCGTTTTGAAGTGAAACGTTAATAACAATGGTTTTGGGAAACAGCTCAGAGATTTAACGATGTTCCTACGAAGGTTCTAACAATGAACTTAGCCTTAACTTCTTGAGGGCCGGTGGCAGTATTCGGTATTTCAGATGAAGCTAGGATATGGATATAATTGGTAGTATTGGATAGAACAAACACTGAAGTTTCTAAACCTGTTAAAATAATGTTGAGAGTATAACAGAACTGATACATACGGCATGCGAAAACCAGAGGAGAATCCGGATTTGTATTTTCTTTCTTTTTGGGGTGTCTGCCCATCCAAATCCTTGTTTATGAGAAAATCAAAAGGAATACCTCCCAGATTGCAGTTCCTAGGGCTTCCACTAGATGTCAACAGTCTTTATAAAGAGTTTCAGGCTTGTTTTTTGAAAAATTAGCTAGAATTTGTAGTTTTTCTAGGTGGCTCCAATTTTGAATGCAGTATTGTGGCGTGCATGGATGAGGGCGCGCACTTCGTTATTTATCTCCGGTAAAGAACATACTATTCGCTGTCTTAAATTGAATCATTTATTTACATATTAGGGTACCTGAGGATTGATTAGAAACATTGTTTGACTTGTTTGGATGAAGTTTATTGGTAACTGTTGGGATTCATTTGTATGCATTTTGATTGAGGGAAACAGGTGGATTACTGAATCAATCGCGCCAACTAAACTGACTTTTTTGGGATACAAATAAGGACTTATCGAACAGAACAACCATTTGATGTGTAGCTGGGACCCTTGGGATTGCAAACAGAGGAAGATCTTCAAAGGTAAGTGATTATTTTATCGCTATATCGGACTTTCGTGACGCCTCTGCTTGTTTGGAAAATGTTTGTAATGCTTTTGTACGCGGGGCAGTGTCCTCAGATAATCGCATGGTATGCTTTCGCCGTAAAGCCTTTTTGAAATCTGACAAAACGGCTGGATTAACAAGAAGTTACGCTTTTAAACTATGTCAGACACTTGTATTTTCCTGAATGTTTAATATTACGATTTTGTATTTTGAATTAGGCGCACTCCTATTTCACCAGATGTTGTTGAATTTGATCCCGGTAATGGGATTTCCGCGCTATTAAGATGCTATTAGGAAGCCGGGCCCTGGTCATTTCTTTAATGAAGTGCTAACGAACCCCCTTGTCCTGCTCTACAAGGTTAACACGAGTCTCAATAACTCAGTCAGATTGTGTAAAGAAATCCAGGCTACGCGATATGGTTTGTACTGTACCACTCTGAACATCAGGAATGCTTACAGGCTGAAAGCTTATGTAATTCTACATCATGGCTCTGGTTCGGAACCAGCTGTGCTTTGTGCCAAAATAAATTAAAGTACAAAAGGACAATTCCACGGTAACAATGTTTGGCATTTATATGCCAAACAAAAACATTGATTTCAAAGTTTAACAAACCATACAACTCTATGAACAAGGATTAGCCTACTTTTAACAATTTACCCTGAACATTATACAAATGTGGAAAAACTGTGCAGATGCAAAGTTTGGTAACAGAATTGCTGTAGAATCTCCATCCGTTTTTGTATGTCCCCACGTTTTCAAACACTCTTAAAGGAAAATCCACTCACAAGATCTTTTTTTTTTTTCATTAGTCCACTGTTGACACAAGCCCAAATTGTGTTACATGTCAGTATTCATGTTTCAAGAAGCAAACTGTCACCGACCACATCATCATGATGCTATCCAAAGTGAAACCACCTTCACCACAGTTGCACATCACGGCTGAAGCTAATTGGCAAAATCATTTGGCTAACTCTTCAAAACTGTGAACAAACATCAAACCACACCCGAAACCAACTCACGTTTGAATTCATTTCATGTCCATTTCAGGACAATACTTTTTCTGGTAAACCCCTTTACCATTTGTTTGACAAGAAATCAAAGTGTTTGCTTATTCTTCATTTCTTTTTCTCCTAATCTTATTCCTAATTTGAATGGAGAATGGTTGAAAAATGCATATCTGCTTCATTTCTCAAAAATATAGACTTGACACCTAATTTTAAATGCTCCTATGAACTTCACTTGTTGATGCTAACAGATCTTTTTACATGGAAATTACAAAAAAAATAGATAGAAAGCACATGAATAATTCAATCAAAATATGGCATGCCTTTGAAATCAAAGTCATGAAATGTCTTTAAAAGGCTTGCGAGTTGTTTTATTTTACATGTCCCTAATTCTTCAAGCATGAGTCATTCAGTCAGGGGCCTTCTCCTAGAATAATAACAGAGCATTTCTGACATGCAGGCCGGTCTGTTCTTTTTCCTTAACTCTCTCCTGTAGTTAGAAATATAAGCTACTGGCAACACTTTCACAAGTCTGGTAGAAATGTAGTCAATGGTCTCAATGCAGACACGCATCCTCTGATAGTCTACTTGGTGGATCCACCCTGCGTTACTTCTGCAAATACTCACTTATCAGCACAGGTGTGGCACACCCACCTGGATGACGTCATCAAGAAAAACACAGGCCAAGTCCCAAAGGCCACCCTATTCCCTATATAGTGCACTACTTTTGACCACGGCCCATGTCTCTGGTCAGAAGTATTGCACTATGTAGGGAATCGGGTGGCATTTGGGACACACGCACGAAACATGTGACCCCAAGTCAGATAGGCAGCTAGTTTGCTCAAGGAGGAACATCTGTGCCATACTGTTTAATATGTAAGATAAAAACCAATACAGCAGGATAAACTAAAGGGCCCCTAGCCACTGTATAGCTAGCATATACCTCTACCAACTGATGTCTATTGCTGGTCCTATAACTTAGTGTCAAGTTCTATTGTTTTAGTCCTTGTTGCCACCTTTATTATTCTGTGCATCTTGTAAAGTACTAGACCACTAGCTACCTTTTAATTATTGTTTCATGTTTTTTGCCCTTATTCATTAAATACTTTTTTAATGGTTGCTCACAATGTGGAGATGTGATTTAAGTAAATTAGAATGCCACTAGAAATGAAATGTATTATTATTTATATGTATAGGCTGGCCTCTGAAGAGATGACAGACCTCCCCAGTGCAATACCTGGATTCTGAGAAGCACGTTGGCGCCGGAGAAAATGTTAGACACTAGTTCTGTCTATGGCCTGTCTATAGCCCCAAATACTGTCTATGCGTTCGGCTGGCCTCTCAGGAGACTACAGACCTCCTTAGCGCAATTCCTGGTTTTCGAGGAAGCGCGTAACCACACACAGCAAAACGTTTATCTTGAACATGTAAAAACATTGTTGTGAACATTTCCTCATACAGGCATCAACCATTAACATAAATGTCATCTAACTTACTTCAAGGATGGGACACTCAGATATACAGTAACCTGTATAACACTGAATACCAGACATGAGTTCTAAGTCCTGTTTCTCCTGTACAAATAGAATACGTATAAAGTGCTTTACCCACTGTACCTGGAAGTGCAGAATCTAAGGCTCTCTCTTTGGTCAATATTATGCAAATGCATTGGCTATTTATGCACACAGAGTTTTTTTTCGCTCCCACATCTATTCATGAACAGAACATGTAGTAAATAAAGTTTTTGAAAAGCAGGCTAAGAGTAGAGGGATTATTACTGCAACTTCTAACCTGTTTAAAGGCGATGTGGACAGTATTTAAACACAACCAAAATACACAGCGAAATTAAAGCATGATATATATGAGTTATGTTTACTCATTGCCTGGGAAGCACACAATGAATAGCATATAATGCTATATTCTATGTCGGGCAGAAATTAGCTTTTGAATCAGGAAAGTTCCCTCTCTCACGACCCCTACAAGTCAGAATGTTAAATAAAACTATATGTTAAAATATAATTGTATTCAACATTCTAGCTTATAGAGGTCGTGAGAGGAAACGTTCCTGATTCAAACGCTCATTTCTGCTCGACGTTGGGGTCCAGGCAAGTTTACTCATTACATGTTTGTAATGTGTCCCATGAGGGGGCGTATGGGACGAGGAACATTGGAAAGGAAATAGGCCTATTGACTTAAACAATTGTAAAACAGTAGGCTACTTCGCTGATGTCTCAGCCTCCAATGTCTGAAAAATAAAGCCTATATTGGTTACACGTCGGGTCTCACAACACGTCTTGCACAAAGAAATGTGTAGTCTCCCACCTGAAGTGTTTTTGCCTTTTATCCTAAACTACCTTTCTAAAGGCAATTCGTGACATAACATATCGGGCAGTGTACGCTATGTAATTACATTGTTTTTTGACTTCCATTTGCCAAGTACATTTCCAGTTGATATAAAAGTCGTCCATTTGTTTCCCAAAAATTACTTGGGGATTGAAATCAGTGACAAGTGAGGTCCATGTGAATTGCATCAGGCAAAGTGCGCCACGGTAAAAGTTTGGCAACAGATTTCGAGTTATCCTCGTATGTTGTTTCCATAAAAACATAAAAACTTACCATTGTGATGCGGGTTGAAAAGGAGTTTGAAGCGTTGAAAAGTAACTCCGTTGAACTGGAATTTGACAAACTTTGCCGAAACTTCATTTACGAAGAAAACTAGTCTTCCGCTTCCGGAGGGAGTAAAGTAACATAACAAGGGGCGGGCGGCCAGCGAGTCTGTATTCATATCTAGGATGAGATGACGTCTTCCACTAGGATATTCTGTAACCTGCTGGTGGTATACGCGTGGTGCAAACAGTGAAATACAGTAGGCGCCTAGTAATAGTAAATTACAATATGTGAATGTATTTGAACTTCCTCGGAGCAGGTCCTGACAATACAACAAAATGTAATAACTTTATTTTTCCCAGAGTGTAGGAGCCACTTTGGCCTCGCCTGCATATGATGTTGTTTTGTTTCGTAGACTATGGTTAGTCTGTCTTTGTATATTCTACTTAATTTGTACACTAGAGCAAGGGTTTTCAAACCTATCCCCGGGACCCCCAGCCAATCCATGTATTTGAACTATTTCTGATTCAATTAGTCTGGGCGTCTCCGAGGAGAGGTTTAAAAACTGCATTAGAGGGCACTATATGTTGAGTCATGGGTCACTAATCATGTGGATTTAGGCCTTTGGCACACAGGTGACCTGGAAGTAGGGAAGCAGTCTTTTGTTTGTTCAGAAATTCAAAATCGAAATGTAATTTGTTACCATCCATTAAGTGACACAACCCCCTTACCCATTTACACCTTGTAACTATGTGTGTTTTCATCTTTGCTGCTAATAAATTGGCAAAATACCCATCCAGATCCACCTCTGGAAAGCGTTTGTATTGCACACATTTATGGACATTTGAAATCACACCTGACCTAATGGCTATGTCAGGAACTTTTGACTAGGTAAGCCATTTTTGACTAGGTTAGGCCTACACTATTGCAGAAGTTTTTAAAATGTTTTAGGTGTTTATAATTTTAACAACTGTGAAAGTAAGAGGGAGCGAGGTATGTTGTCACACTTTTCACGCTGTCTAACATTTACTGGGCACATTACATCACAATGGTATAAATGTCATACCAAATGAAAGAAGGAAGTCTTGGGAACATATTTTGTATTCATTACATCTTCATATATTATTTCAGTACAGAGTTGTAGACTGTTAAATAGAGAGTGTGCACTTGTGACAATTTGCCCCATCAGCAGGTAAGTTGTCACATTGGATTATCAACAAATAAGATCACAACTAATTAATTGTGAATATTGATTTGAATTTCAAATTCAAAACCAAATTCAACTTCGTTAAAGAACTCAAAATAAAAACAATCATGCCTAGAGAATCTGGCAAATCATGCCTTTCAATCAAAACAATAATGCTGGAAGACCACACATTCATTAAGCGGCACGACCACCTTACTCTGAACTTTGAAATCGAACGTTCTCTGGCGTGCGCATAGATCCACTGTAATTGTTGTAATCGGAATGGAATGGAATGCTGCAGATAACTTGCTTAAATGTTTCAAGTCTTAACAGAACAGACATGGTGTTTAAACACACTGATGCACTAATGCACGGTTTTGTAACAGTTTATACGACCTACATCCATATCTGACTACTCAGACTCATCTTCTGAGTCACAGTTCTGGCACACATAAATTGCCTGGCCTGAGGTGCATGCATCATGGGCCCATTTTATTTATTTTATTTATTTCACCTTTATTTAACCAGGTAGGCAAGTTGAGAACAAGTTCTCATTTACAATTGCGACCTGGCCAAGATAAAGCAAAGCAGTTCGACACATACAACGACACAGAGTTACACATGGAGTAAAACAAACATACAGTCAATAATACATTATAAACAAGTCTATATACAATGTGAGCAAATGAGGTGAGATAAGGGAGGTAAAGGCAAAAAAAAGGCTATGGTGGCAAAGTAAATACAATATAGCAAGTAAAACACTGGAATGGTAGATTTGCAGTGGAAGAATGTGCAAAGTAGAAATAAAAATAATGGGGTGCAAAGGAGCAAAATAAATAAATACAGTAGGGAAAGAGGTAGTTGTTTGGGCTAAATTATAGGTGGGCTATGTACAGGTGCAGTAATCTGTGAGCTGCTCTGACAGTTGGTGCTTAAAGCTAGTGAGGGAGATAAGTGTTTCCAATTTCAGAGATTTTTGTAGTTTGTTCCAGTCATTGGCAGCAGAGAACTGGAAGGAGAGGCGGCCAAAGAAAGAATTGGTTTTGGGGGTGACTAGAGAGATATACCTGCTGGAGCATGTGCTACAGGTGGGAGATGCTATGGTGACCAGCGAGCTGAGATAAGGGGGGACTTTACCCAGCAGGGTCTTGTAGATGACATGGAGCCAGTGGGTTTGGCGACGAGTATGAAGCGAGGGCCAGCCAACGAGAGCGTACAGGTCGCAATGGTGGGTAGTATATGGGGCTTTGGTGACAAAACGGATTGCACTGTGATAGACCGCATCCAATTTGTTGAGTAGGGTATTGGAGGCTATTTTGTAAATGACATCGCCGAAGTCAAGGATTGGTAGGATGGTCAGGTTTACAAGGGTATGTTTGGCAGCATGAGTGAAGGATGCTTTGTTGCGAAATAGGAAACAATTCTAGATTTAACTTTGGATTGAGATGTTTGATGTGGGTCTGGAAGGAGAGTTTACAGTCTAACCAGACACCTAGGTATTTGTAGTTGTCCATGTATTCTAAGTTAGAGCCGTCCAGAGTAGTGATGTTGGACAGGCGGGCAGGTGCAGGCAGCGATCGGTTGAAGAGCATGCATTTAGTTTTACTTGTATTTAAGAGAAATTGGAGGCCAAGGAAGGAGAGTTGTATGGCTTTGAAGATTGCCTGGAGGGTTGTTAACACAGTGTCCAAAGAAGGGCCAGAAGTATAGAGAATGGTGTTGTCTGCGTAGAGGTGGATCAGAGACTCACCAGCAGCAAGAGCGACATCATTGATGTATACAGAGAAGAGAGTCTGTCCAAGAATTGAACCCTGTGGCACCTCCCATAGAGACTGCCAGAGGTCCGGACAGCAGACCCTCCGATTTGACACACTGAACTCTATCAGAGAAGTAGTTGGTGAACCAGGCGAGGCAATCATTTGAGAAACCAAAGCTGTCAAGTCTGCCGATGAGGATGTGGTGATTGACAGAGTCGAAAGCCTTGGCCAGATCAATGAATACGGCTGCACAGTAATGTTTCTTATCGATGGCGGTTAAGGTATCGTTTAGGACCTTGAGCGTGGCTGAGGTGCACCCATGACCAGCTCTGAAACCAGATTGCAAATCAGAGAAGGTATTGTGAGATTCGAAATGGTCGGTAATCTGTTTGTTGACTTGGCTTTCGAAGACCTTAGAAAGGCAGGGTAGGATAGATATAGGTCTGTAGCAGTTTGGGTCAAGAGTGTCCCCCTCTTTGAAGAGGGGGATGACCGCAGCTGCTTTCCAATCTTTGGGAATCTCAGACGACACGAAAGAGAGGTTGAACAGGCTAGTAATAGCAACAATTTCGGCAGAGGGGTGGCAACAATTTCGGCAGATAATTTTAGAAAGAAAGAGTCCAGATTGTCTAGCCCGGCTGATTTGTAGGGGTCCAGATTTTGCAGCTCTTTCAGAACATCAGCTGACTGGATTTGGGAGAAGGAGAAATGGGGAAGGCTTGGGCGAGTTGCTGTGGGGGGTGCAGTGCTGTTGACCGGGGTAGGAGTAGCCAGGTGGAAAGCATGGCCAGCCATAGAAAAATGCTTATTGAAATTCTCAATTATGGTGGATTTATCAGTGGTGACAGTGTTTCCTATCTTCAGTGCAGTGGGCAGCTGGGAGGAGGTGTTCTTATTCTCCATGGACTTTACAGTGTCCCAGAACGTTTTTGAGTTAGTGTTGCAGGAAGCAAATTTCTGCTTGAAAAAGCTAGACTTGGCTTTTCTAACTGCCTGTGTATAATGGTTTCTAGCTTCCCTGAACAGCTGCATATCACGGGGGCTGTTCGATGCTAATGTAGAACGCCATAGCATGTTTTTGTGTTGGTTAAGGGCAGTCAGGTCTGGGGAGACCAAGGGCTATATCTGTTCCTGGTTCTAAATTTCTTGAGTGGGGCATGCTTATTTAAGATGGTTAGGAAGGCATTTCAAAAAATACCCAGGCATCCTCTACTGAAGGGATGAGATCAATATCCTTCCACGATACCCCGGCCAGGTCGATTTGTTGCATCTCACGCACTTCACCCAAGTCTCTTTTGGAAGGCTGTTTGAAAATGGCTCCACACAGACGAGGCAGAAGCACTCCTCTTCATCTGATGATGACTCTTCTACGATTTTTATTTTTTTAGCAGCCTTCTTGTTCTTTGCAGATCCAGATTTTGACTCCCCCCTTGCTTCCCTTTCTTCGGAAACAGCCTTTTGCTAGATCGTGCCTTATTCTTTTCCATTTCTAGTACATGCTTCACTGGTGTGTCAGTTAGAATTGCTGTTTTGTGCAGTTTTCTTCCTTTACAAGCTGGTTTTCTGGGGGCCAGCTTTTGGATATGGCCGGATGTCCTCTGGAGATGGTAGTCTGCTGTCAGCAATGGCATTACTGGACAAGGGTGAGCTGGTGCTAGCATAAGAACTGGGCAGGTCTGTGTCTGAGCTCGTGCTAGGCAGGGCTGAAATGGTGCTGGGGCCTGGCAGGGCTGAAATGGTGCTGGGGCCTGGCAGGTTGGGGCTGGGGCCTGGCAGGTCTGGAATAGTGCTGGGGCCTGGCAGGGCAGGGTTGGTGCTGGGGTCTAGTAGGGTTGGGTTCTGAATGAGGCGATCTGTTACGTAGGATGGCACAAACTCGGTTTCCAGAAATACATCCATGTTGGAAGGTTGTACCCCAGCCACCTTAAAGCCAGCCTGAATGTTCAAGGGGGGTTGCAGCCAGAGGATAGGCAATTGCCACAATCCTAGGAATGTCATAAACTGACATTATCTTCCCGGGATTGTTCCTCATCCAGGCATCACACACGGTGTTGATGTGCCTCTTTAGCGGCCCGTAGACAGACCTGTCTAAGGGTTGAAGCTGATGAGAGCAATGGGGTGGGAATGACAGCATAATTATGCCATTTTCTTTGGCATAATTGAGTCCATCAATGGATAGACAAGACTCATGGTTGTCCAAAAGGAGTAAACAGGGCTTCTCCTTTGAACATTTCGTATGCTCGACGAAATGTTTCAGAAAGTCAACAAAGTGCACATCTTTCAGCCACCCAGAGAGATTTGCCACACTTTTGCTGCCAGGTGGCCCATTGATCAGGAAATGATTGTGGAAGTTGACACGGGGGAATATAAAATATGGAGGTATACTATTCCCTGTGGCTGAGACAGCACAGGCCAGTGTGACGAGGGTTCCCTTTTCAGGGGAGGTCAGTGACCCTACTTGTTTGAATCCACATCTGCCCACCACTTTGTCAGGTTTATGTACAGTGGTCACCCCAGTTTCATCAACATTCCATATGTCTCCTGGTCCAAATTGATATCTCTGTAGCACTTATGCTACATTGTCGAAGAAAGCATTAACATTTTCTCTATTGAAGCTACTTGCCCTGGCAAGGCTAGTTGCCTCTGACTTTCTCAGCGACAGCATTGGGTGTCGCTTTAAGAAGCCTGTAAACCACTTCGAGCTGGCATTTTCTTTTTCTGCCTACATTGGCACGAACTTCACCTGGTGTGCCACAGCAAACTGGTAGGCAAGTCTTCTGACCTCACTTAGAGACAGACCAAAATAAATGTCAGCTGACCTAGTAATATACTGAACAAGCTGCAGGTCCAAATCAGGTGAAAAAACCTGCCGTGGCTTTGTATAGCCAACCACTGTTATTGGCATGGCTGTCTGACTTTCAACTTCTTCTCTGGTAACCTTTTAACAATACAGAGTCAGAGTATGGCAATTTATGTCAAAATCCTTTGCCGTACTCCTGATTGATTTGTTCTGCTACTTCACCTGCCTCATTGCCTTTAACATTATGCCTGTGCTGCCATTCTCTGTTTTCTTTTATCATTTCTAACCATCTTTCTTTCCTTCCCCACTTTCTTTCTTTCTTTCCTTCCTTCTTCCTTCAAAAACACATTTCCTCATTGCAATTACATATTCATTACAGGCTTACTATGCCCACCTCCATGTCTACTATCCTTGTTGGCACAATGCAATTCATAACACCACACTAAATTCATGACACTGTATGAAGTAGTGTGTGTGTGTGTGTGTGTGTGGATATACTGTCTCATATAGTAGGCATGTAGTGTGTTAGTAGATACACACACACACACACCAAAGCCTGTCTTGTGTAGTCCAGGGATATGTCTGCTGCTCTAAACTATACGTATATATGATAATACATTTACAGTAACATTTTATGCTATTATCAGAGCTGATTACACAATATCACAATGTTTTTTGAACATGTTCTATGTGTCTTTGTATACTGGGGCAAATTGTCACATGTGAAGACTTGCCCAAGATCATTGAGACACTTGTCCCAAACTGACATGTGTGCTATTGTTGGCTAAATCTCAAGGTTAGCTCAACATAGGAATGCAACTAAAGTATCAAAAGACACGTTATTGTCTCCATTACTCAGTGCAAAATTATAATTTTGAACATTCATAAACAAGTTTTATTGCATTAAATGTAACGTGACAATTTTTAAAACTTTTGCCCACATGTGAACACGAAGTTGGCCATAGAACATGTAGTCACATAAAGTAGCTATTTGAGATTGCGCCTCTCATGTTAGAGGTATGAACAGTTTGACCATTTACCCGAATGACAACTTACCTCGTTCTCCCCTACAACTTTATAGCATAGTTTTAAGATTCAAAGTCAAATAAAAGCTCACCTGCTGCCTCCGACGTAATGTTTCATATCCACCACAAGACGACGCCATTGTCTTTCCAATGTAACCGCAGCAGCATCCTTCAGCAACAACAAAACAACATTTATTGCTCTGTTGTGAGAAATACAGATCTCTGACAGTGTGCCTGTGCACATATCAGTGACCGTGACGTCAAGGTTTCCCTCACCCACGCCAATTAAAATCTTATGGACACATATGATGTGTTCCCGTTCTTAACGAATAAACAATGACATTTCATAATTTCATCACATATTCGAGTGGCACCTGTGTTTCTTAATTACAAAAACAAAAGTTACGATTACCGTTTTATTGTCTTCTTCGAAGAACGTAGTAAAACAGATAAGGAAAGATGTAATTATGATATATGGGTGACTGTTATCTGTGTTTTAATAGAACAACAAGACATACAATTAAAGTTCCCAACATTGATCCCCTGAACATTAATATTGCCTTACGAAGAGGTGCGTTTTTTTGCCTTAAAATAATTGATTTCTTTACTTTTTCCTAAACTTTTATTCCAATTCAAATCAAATTGTATTTGTCAAATGCGCCGAATACAACAGGTGTAGATAGACCTTACAGTGAATGCTTACATACACTACAGCTGCACACACTGTGTGTAGTTTACTATTGGACATCATTCTGAGTTCCCTACAAATTATAATGCTTTTATACTACTTTAGTTATTATTATATTACAACTATAAGCCTAATATGTTAATATTTATATTACGACATAATAATACTAACACTATTATGATTATTATTTATTGATATTATTAGGATATTGGTGTTATTATTAATTTCCGTAATAAACTATATAGATCATGTGCACTCCGTAGGGGTTCAGGCAGGCACGTTTATGCAGCAGGTGGTCACCTGCTATATGAAACCCCTGGAAGTGTTCTTAGCATATTATTGAAACCAAAATCCATCCCGCTATGGGCCACAGCTGAGTCCCGAGCCAGGATTTTACTGTACACATCCCAAATGGCACCCCATTCCCTACATAGTGCACTACTTTTGACCAGAGCCCTATATTCGCCCTAATCACAACTACTGCAATAAATAGGGATTAGGGTGGCATTTGGGACATTTCCACTGTCTGCACCTTCCAGCGTGATTTATTACACGCCAATACCAAATAACTAATCAGTGGTCTAACTAATTAATGCACATTTGCATTTTTGCATAAGCAATTAGTGCGATGAAAGTGAATTAATTCCGTTTAGCATTTCATTGCAATCTAAGCGTCTATTCAAGCGGATGGGCATTAGTGAAGGCTTGGAGTAGGGACTCAGGATGGTTTCCCTGCTCTGAGACAAGGCCGGACGGGGTTCTGATTAGGGAATGGAAGGTCAGATCCTCATATTCAAATAGCTGCAATGGGTTTAGGTTTTGTTTGCAACCAAACACCGAGTTGAACACAATGCATGTTCTCTCTGGTGAGACGGAATAAGGATTCGTTAAACTATGCTATGAGGTCACTGGGAAAACGGCTTGCTTTGCCTGATTTTGACACAATATAAACCTGGTTTATATTTTTGCATTTCATTTTTGGTTTTAAGAGCAAACAATAAAGTATCATATTATTGAGCACATAATACATTAATACTATTTGCAAAAAAGACAACACTATTACAATATGGCTACAATATAAAGGAATTAGTTGAATTTGCACACTTCTATTTGTGTCTTAAAACGCTTGGCAAATATGTTTAGCTAATATGTTCAACCGATAGCCTGGTCTTAGGGCGGTCACCAGAGTTTCATAACATTTGGGGATGAATCCCGAAGGCCAGGGACTGAGGGGTTTGCGGGCCTGAGAAAAAAAATAGCCTTTTCGAAAATAATTTCCTGCAATTCTACGTAACTTTACATGACTGTAGACATTTCAATAATGTTTTTTATACCACACAAAATGACAAACTACTCTGACATTGACATACTGAGATAAATAAAAAGGACGACCCATGTCTTCGATGCAACCAATAGCATAGGCCAATGAAAATACATATCTCAAGCCTACAATATGATGAGGAAATTATAGTTTCTAGTGGCATTCACTTATTATACAAACAGTTTTGTCCCTCAATTGTATTTTGAAATAATGAAAAATATAATTCAGCTGCTGGCTGCTGTTCATTGACAGCCACATTGACACCAGCAACAACTCAACAATCATCTGTTTGATATTTGCCGCGCAGGCTGACAATTTGCTTGATTCCCAACTCTAGGCATATGCGCTCATAAAGTGACAAAACACAATCAACAGCAATACATTTTTGAAATAAGCTATTAATCATCTGTGGCTAAATTATGCTCTATGGTGTAGTATTTGCAATTATTTCATTTATTTCTGTAGAGACAGAACTAAATATATAATTTGGCAAATGTATTTCAATTTATCTGCAGCACTTCCAGCACCTCTTCCTGAAAACGCACGAAATTTGCTGAAATGCATTATGTACATATATGCACGAATTGAATGTGAGATTGTGTTGCTTCCTGCGGTGCTATGTTTAATTCCGTACGCTGTGCTCTCTCTCCCTAAGGCCAAATAATCAACACTTCTTGTTATTAATTGAATGGATTGTGGTCAGTAACCAAATAGGAGATTATTGTGTAGGTAGGCCTACTGTTACAATAATATTTAAAATAATCTATCAGCAAGTAGCCTTGCCTACATTTACAAGATAATAAATGCAGTAAATCAATGAAGCCAATAGGCTAGTGGTTTCAGCTAGATTGTTTTTGAAACGATGTAGGCCTTATGATCTTTTTAACCAATAAGAAAATATGTCAAAATTACTTGATAGCCTATAGCAAAGGTGTAAAGGTGGATTCACATCAGTAGACTAAGTGAAATGCATCAGAAAGTTATTGGAAAGTTCAGGAAAACATCAGGGAAGCTCATCAGGTAGGCTGTAGCCCTAATGTGTGTGTGTGTGTGTGTGTGTGTGTGTGTGTGTGTGTGTGTGTGTAGAGAGAATATCTGCATTGCTTTCAATTGCTAGACTAATGATCACTAGCACTCACCTCCACTTAGCTAACATTTCCCAGCATAATTGTAACTAAATATCCAAAAGGAGATTCAGTGCAAACAACAATCTGACATTGATTGATTTATCAAGGCTTGTCTCAAAGCAGCAAGGATCCTGTCCCAATCAAAACATAGCTGGAACTATCAGTTGACTACACATGACAATTGCTTTACATTTATTATAACCAGTGGTGTAGTGCTATCTTTTAGGTAGCCTACCAGAGCACAATGTTGTATTGTTATTACATCATCATTTCTGAATGAAAGTTGGTACCTACATGTAGCCTATTGTAGGCTATAAAATCATTGTAGAATATACATACAATAGGCCTACATCCTCCACATTGCACAATTCCATATGCCTACACATAAGTGGCTCAATAAAAATGTTATATTTTTTCAAGCCTAAAACACCAAATTAGGCCGTCATCACTGTCAATCATGAATAATAATTCTTCACATTTTACAGGTAAAACGTCCATGCTGAATGCATGCCAACCATTGGATCCCAATCTGTTTCATGTGAATATGCATTTCGATCTTCTTGAATGATGTAGACTAAGTAGCCTAACTACTGTTTCATCGAATTTTAGAGCAGATGGAGTTGAACACAGCCACCTGCATTTTGTTTCATTCAAAGCACATTTTAGACTATGGCACCTGCTGTTGAGTTCTATTCACATGAGAAAAATCCTAAATTGTCATAAGAAATTAAGTGGTGTTTTTGGAATTCGTTTTGTTCTGTAAAATACTAATGAATCATTAAGTAATCTTGCAAGACATAGCACCATTCTGAGAAGTGGCTGAGCGTGGAAGTGGCACTACACCCCTGATTATAACCGTTGGGTGACTTCGGGAGTTTCAGCTCTAACCACAGCTTAAATTGCTCACTCAGTTGACAGCATTTTTTTTACACCATCGCAGCAGTGCAAAATATTCGGGGCTGACCCAAAAAGTCAGGCCTTACAGTGTATTACTGAGGCCTAAGTTAGTAATAACGGTCTGTAAACACTCAAATAAATTGTTTTTTTTAGTTGTTGTTTTCCCCCTTTAGAGCAGCCCACATTAGTTTTTTTGCCCCAGCACTACACAGCCGATTCAAATAACCAGCAGGGGGACAGAACCGAGTTTGGGAAACCCTTCTTTGGCGGTGTTGAAGTGCTGTGGGCGGTGTTGAAGTGCTGTGGGCGGTGTTGAAGTGCTGTGCTGTGGGCGGTGTTGAAGTGCTGTGGGCGGTGTTGAAGTGCTGTGGGCGGTGTTGAAGTGCTGTGGGCGGTGTTGAAGTGCTGTGGGCGGTGTTGAAGTGCTGTGGGCGGTGTTGAAGTGCTGTGGGCGGTGTTGAAGTGCTGTGGGCGGTGTTGAAGTGCTGTGGGCGGTGTTGAAGTGCTGTGTGGCGGTGTTGAAGTGCTGTGGGCGGTGTTGAAGTGCTGTGGGCGGTGTTGAAGTGCTGTGGGCGGTGTTGAAGTGCTGTGGGCGGTGTTGAAGTGCTGTGGGCGGTGTTGAAGTGCTGTGGGCGGTGTTGAAGTGCTGTGGGCGGTGTTGAAGTGTGCTGTGAAGTGGCGGTGTTGAAGTGCTGTGGGCGGTGTTGAAGTGCTGTGGTCGGTGTTGAAAATCTCAACTGTCTGCTACCACAGTTTACATGGTCAAAGAAATATATAGCCTGGGAAAATGTGTGATGGACCTTCTTCTAGCATTCTAGCAGGGTACTTTCGACCAACACAACTTGCCCTGGTTTTATGAAAGAATCAAGATAAGGTGTTCCCTGCTTCTCTCTCAGGCAGTACTTCGAGGGGACCAGGTTCTGTGGCCACTTGAAGATTACCTAGTTCACCAAGCAGAGCCGTGCTCTGTGCTACTCAACAGGGCAATTTTAAAAGACCCTGTTAAATATAGACCCACAGGGATGATTCAGAGCCGAGCAAACTGTGTAAACTTGTAAGTGTTTTTCTTGGGGTGTCAGACACTATGGAGTTTAACTTTAGGCATTTTCATGGAGATTGTTGCTGCCCGTAGCATTGAATGCCAGGGAAGCCAGCGAGCATTTGGCCTCCCTTGATAAAGAAAGTATAACATAATAGCCAATCAGCATTGAGCTAAAGTGAGTGAGCTAAACTGTGAATGGTCCTGCTGTGCCAGTTTGGATTTGACGTCACTCCTACTAAATCGCATTGAGAGCATATGTCATTGACAGAAAAAAACTTGAATTGTTGCATCTGATTGTGTTGTCTTCCAGTGTTTAACTAGCTAGCTAAAATTGTCCCTTTTCTAAGTTTGCCATGGTTGGAAATTGGGATATGGTTTACTTAATTCTCCATACTGGGCAATTCTCCATACTGTTAAGATGGCGCCGAAGAGGATGGCTGACATTTTACATGCTTCTAACCAATTGTGCTATTTTTTTTTTTTTTTGTAACTTAAAAAAAAAAAAAAAAACTATTTTGTACATTATGTTGCTGCTACCGACTCACCAAGAACTGAAAGAAGCTTTTTCCTTTAACAAGTGCGACAAGAAGGATATACTGCTCTCCCGGGAACAGGCCCAGATCCCCGTCATTTGCGTGAAGAAAAGACGGAGGAAAAGAGGATGCAGATCGGGCTGACTTCTGAGAATCCGTATGCGAGCGAGTAAACTCCCACTGCCATCCGTTCTACTTGCTAACATGCAATCATTGGAAAACAAAATTGATAACCTACGATTACGATTATCCTACCAACGTGACATTAAGAACCGTAATATCTTACGTTTCACCGATTTGTGGCTGACGAACGACACGGATAATATAGAACTGGAGTGATATTTCATGCACCGGCAGAACAGAGAAGCTACGTCTGGAAAGACGAGGGGTGGGGGTGTGTGTCTTTTTGTCAACAAGCTGTAGACCACAAGCAAAAACTAAAGCAGTACGTACCAGTGACTCGCTCAATATGAAAGTGATCAGATGACGCGGATGCTACGCTACAGGACTGTTTTGCTAGCACTGACTGGAAAATGTTCCGGGTTTCATCCAATGGCATTGGGGAGTATACCATCTCAGTCATCAGCTTTATCAATAAGTGCATTGATGACGTCATCCCCAAAGTGACCGTACATATATCCCAACCAGAAGCCATGGATTATAGGCAACATCCACATCGAACTAAAGGCTAGTGCTGCCGCATTCAAGGAGCGGGACATTAATCTGGACACTTATAAGAAATTCCGCTATGCCCTCAGACGAACCATCAAACAAGCAAAGGATCAATACCGGATTAAGATTGAATCCTACTACACCGGCTCTGACACTCGTCAGATGTGGCAGAGCAATGAAAACTATTGTGGACTACAAAGGGAAACCCAGATGCGAGCTGCCCAGTGACGAGCTGAATGCATTTTATGCTTGCTTCGAGGCAAGCAACACTGAAGCATGTGCGAGAGCACCAGCTGTTCTGGATGACTGTGTGATAACGTTCTCGGTAGCCAATGTGAGCAAGACCTTTAAACAGGTCAACATTCACAAAGCCGCGGGGCCAGATGGATTACCAGAACGTGTACTCAAAGCATGCGCTGACCAACTGGCAAGTGTCTTCAATGACATTTTCAACCTCTCCCTAACTGAGTCTGTAATACATGTCCTACATGTTTCAAGCAGACCACCATAGTCCCTGTGCCCAAGGAAGCAAAGGTAACCTGCCTAAATGATTACCGCCCATAGCACTCACGTTGGTAGCCATGAAGTGCTTTGAAAGGGTGGTCATGACTCACATCAACGGCATCCTTCTAGACACCCTAGACCCACTCCAATTCGCATACCGCCCCAACAGATCCACAGATGAGGCATTCTCAATCACACTCCACACTGCCCTTTCCCACCTGGACAAAAGGAACACCTATGTGAGAATGCTGTTCATTGACTACAGCTCAGAGTTCAACACCATAGCGCCCACGAAGCTCATCACTAAGCTAAAGACCCTGGGACTAAACACTTTCCTCTGCAACTTCCTGACGGGCCACCCCCAGGGGGTAAGGGTGGCAACAGCACATCTGCCACGCTGATCCTCAACACTGGGGCCCCTCAGGGGTGTGTACTTAGTCTCCTCCTGTATTCCCTGTTCACCCACGACTGCATGGCCAAACACAACTCCAACACCATCATGAAGTTTGCTGACACAACAGTGGTAGGCCTGATCACAAACAATGATAAGACAGCCTATAGAGAGGAGGTCAGAGACCTGGCAGTCTGGTGCCAGGACAATAACCTCTCCCTCAGTGTGAGCAAGACAAAGGAGCTGATTGTGGACTACAGGAAAAGACGGGCCGAACAGGCCCCCATTAACATCAACGGGGCTGTAGTGGAGCAGGTCGAGAGTTTCAAGTTCCTTGGTGTGCACATCGCCAACAAACTTCCATGGTCCACACACACTAAGACAGTCGTGAAAAGGCCACAACAAAATATTTTACCCCCCAGGAGACTGAAAAGATTTGACATGGGTTCCCAGATCCTCAAAAAGTTCTACAGCTGCACCATCGAGAGCATCCTGACCTGTTGCATCACCGCCTGGTATGGCAACTGCTCTGCATCTGACCATAAGGCACTACAGAGGGTAATGCGTACGGCCCAGTACATCACTGGAGCCAAGCTTCCTGCAGTACAGGACCTATATAATATGCAGTGTCAGAGGAAAGCACATAAAATGATCAGAGACTCCAGTCACCCAAGTCATAGATTGTTTTCTCTGCTACCACACGGCAAGCGGTACCGGAGCGCCAAGTCTAGGACCAAAAGGCTCCTTAACAGTTTCTGCCCCCAAGCCATAAGACTGCTGAACAATTAATCAAATGGCCACCGGACTATTATATTGACACACACACACACACACACTTGTTTTGTACACTGCTGCTATTGGCTGTTTATTATCTATGCATAGTCACTTCACCCCTACCTACATGTACAAATTGCCTCATCTAACCTGTACCCCCGCACACTGACTTGGTACCGGTACCCCTTGTATATAGCCTCGTTATTGTTATGTTATTGTGTTACTTTTTATTATTTAAATGTTTTTACTTTTGTTTATTTGGTAAATATTTTCTTAACTCTTCTTGAACTGCATTGTTGGTTAAGGGCTTTAAGGGCTTGTAAGTTAGCATTTCACGGTAAGGTCTACACTTGTTGTATTCGGTGCATGTAACAAACAAAGTTTGATTTGATTATAATGGGGATTCTGATCCAGCCATTAATTCATACATTGTGCCCCTGGCTTCAGATGATGGAAGTTCAATGTAGATAGATGTAGAAGGCTAATTTTAAATAGCTAACATTGCCCATGAAAGGAAGTTAGACTAGCAAACAAGCATTTTAGCCAGGTAGCCTAGGACAACAAAAAATAAACGTTTGTATTGTATGATAAGAGTGATAGACCATTTCGGATGTCACTGTTTCGGATGTCACCTACTGTTTCGCATTTCGGATGTCACCTACTAAGTGTAGGTGATTTGATGATGTTGAAATGTTGAAGTTGAAATGTTGCTGGAATAGTGGAGGCAGCTCCTGTTTTTTTTTGCGACTTGTGGTAACTCTCCGTGGTTCTAAATCCATAGTTGTTTAGTGGTCCGTCCAAAAATGTCACAAATATTAACTTGCTTGACCATGCTTTAAGTCATGTAACTGTTTGTTACATGCAATATGCTTTGCGGACTTCACTGGACAGAGGTTGCTCTCTGGTTTTGTGATGAAACAAAGCTGTGGTTGAATTTATTCTGCCACTGTATCGTCTTATTGTCTTAGGCCTATATCACAGCTGCAAGTTATATGAACTATCAGGTCATAGAGAAAACAACATAATTATCAAAACACAGGTTGTAAAATGGCTTTTATGTATGGCTTCCCCAGTGATTATACCCACGCATCGCTACTGCAATAATGGCATACTCTTTTGGACCAACATCAGATATACATACATAGACAGAGGGGCGCTGTTTCACTCACTCTGATGCTTTCTCCGGTGAGATACAGTACATTCAGCCTCTTGTGAATTGAAGGAAAATTATGAACACAGAGAAAAGCCTGGCTTTTCTTGGCATCCATGAATACACACAAATGGCATATTTCCCATTTGCAAGTTAACATTTTTGTGATTGTCCATAATTTAGGCAAAATGGTTTTACTTTACGCCTTTTTATTGGAATAAAGAAGGGAGTTATTTTAGCAATTATCCATCAGCAGGCCTAGGCTACTGTAGGCTATATATACATATACTGAACAAAAATATAGACACAACATGCAACAATTTGAATGATTTTCCTGAGTTACAGTTCATATAAGAAAATCAGTCGATTTAAATAAATAAATTAGGCCCTAATCTATGGATTTTAACAGACTGGGCAGGGGTGCAGCCATGCGTGGGCCTGGGAGGGCATAGGCCCACCACTTGGGAGCCAGCTCCATTTTTCCCCACAAAAGGGCTTTATTACAGACAGAAATACTCCTCAGTTTCATCAGCTGTATGTGTGGCTGGTCTCAGACAATCCAGTGGATAAAGAAGCCGGATATGGAGATCCTGGGCTGGTGTCGTTACACGTGGTCTGAGGTTGTGAGGCTGGTTGGACGTACTGCCAAATTCTCTAAAACGAGGTCGAAGGAGGCTTATGGTAGAGAAATGCACATCCAATTATCTGGTAACAGCTCTGGTGGACATCCCTGCAGTCAGCATGCCAACTGCACGCTCCTTCAAAACTTGAGACATCTGTGGCATTGTGTTGTTTGGTTGTTTGATAAAACTGCAGATTTTAGTGTGGCCTTTTATTGTCCCCAGCACAAGGTGCACCTGTGTAATGATATTTCTGTTTAATCGTTTTCTTGATATGCCACACCTGTCAGGTGGATGCTGGCAAAGGTGAAATACTCACGAACAGAGTTGTAAACAAATTTGTTTTCAAAATTTGAGAGAAATAATATTTTTGTGCATATGGACAATTTTGGGGATCTTTTATTTCATGAAACATGGGACCAATATTTTACATATTGCGTTTATATTTTTGATCAGTATAAATTGGTTTATTTAAACAGACTTATAAATAACTAAAATATTCCCATTGATTTGTGAAGAATATAACTTATAAATGTCTCATAAGCTTAGTACAACTGTCCTGCCATATCAGAACCCAAAATATAAAATTGTTTTGCTCCAATGTTTGTAAACAAAGTAAAACTTTAATTTTGAAACCATGGATGGTCAGTCCTTGCATCCATAGGTCTGTCTATGAATTTGAGAATGGTACATTTCTCCAGCCCCATCCCTCAGCTTTTTACCAAACAACAGCTGAGAGTCGCTTTGTTATTTTTTTCTACAGCTGATTGCTGCTTTAAAGATATTGATAATTCATCCCTATGTGCTTATGGTTGCATTTCCATGTGACCAAATGCAAGTAACCAATGATTATATCCTCAAGATATAAATTACTAATTTTGTGAATGACCAGACAGTCCGTATGGTTTTAGTTTGGGTAGCAGATGATGTAATTTTCATTATTTATATGGTACACATGTTATAGTCCAGCTCTATAACTATTCTGCTTAAATATTAATGATTTCTCTCGTGCTTCAGTTTTGTTTAGATTGTCTGTTGTTACCCCCACTTGTTACGGTGTCTTTCTGTACAACGGTCAACACGTCGATTTTGTTGGGGGGTTAAATTGAACAGAAGACTGCAGATTTTGGACGTTGCATCAGGGTAGTGAGCTGTGAAACAGGCTTTTGTTGGTGCGCGTGCGACTCGCGTGCCGACCAGCAGATTGAAAAGAGGGGGAGACTCCAGGTTCATTACTTCAACCAGCTCGGTCCAGACCATTACAACCACTGTTGCAACATCATCAACATCACGCACTGCTAGAGATGGGGGACAATAACACTTCAACTATTGCAGATAATCACTGATGCAGGCAGCAGTGAGCAAAACAACAAAAGTAATGCAGTTGGTCTAAATACATTGTTGTAATTACAATGTTGCATAGCATATAATTACTTGTGTTAGGTCTTTTCCATGGATAGCCTACTTTTATTTGAAAAAATGTCTCACAGCATTATCATGCGCTGAAAAATAGATATGAAGGGCCAGTATGGGGCCTTTACGGCCAGCAAGGGCCTTATTCTTGTCTTGGTGACTTGACGTGTTTATTAGGCTATTTAATGTGTTCAATATCCGCAAAGTGGGCTAATGTGCATTATTCTATACACTAATGTACATTATTCTATAATTATGATATTTATGATTAATAACATCATAATCAACCCATTTATAAGAGGACACACGTGGGGAATGGGTTGGGCTTGAGTATTAGTAGTGATTGAATATGTCCTATGCTCGAAAGGGTTCATCCATCCTGCGGGTCCACACGGATCCACGGAGGCCCTAACTGGCGACAGATGGCCACTTTCTTTTGGCCACAAAGGAGCGGAATACAGAGCCCTGGCGAATACAAATGGGACCGTGTCACGTGACGCTTGGGGCCGTTTCTGCTTGACGTAGATGGACCATATGGCGCGTGCCGAGAGTAAGGCCATGGGTGGGTGGAGCCTGTTCCTGCCAGTCATTGGGTGAAGCGATGGTGATGGTATTAGGGATACAACCATAGAGACATACAGGTTCATCTTTCTCTCCCAGTCCCTTGCAGCATCATCAGCAGCAGCACTATATAACACGAGCATCCGTCGGCGCAGCCACATTACAGTCCATTCACCGGACCTCACACTTCAGGAGGGGCATGCCAGAGTCATAACAAGGTCATTCTGCAAAACATAGGTATTTATTTATCAATCATATAATGTAATTACTTATTTATGCAAATGTTTTGGGTGAAAGGAATGCTGTGATTTGTCTGTTACATTGACATAAAGCAGGCTACAATTATTCAGCAGTTAAAGGTTTTCTGAACAAGCTTGAATTATTTATTGATACAAACCTTCTCAGATGAGAGGTGATGTGACCATTTCGCACCTGTTACAGAAAGGAAACAGGGATTCGGATATTCTGATTGAACTCAGCAATGACATCAGATGTCTCAATTAACTGGAGATTTAAAAATAAGTCATTGAAAATCATTTTGATCAAATTGACTTGTTATGTCAAGCTATTAGGTGATAATTGAATAATTGATGTATTATGCTCCTATGTTTTGGTTTATCCTGACCACAAATTAATGTTCTACATTTTGCTCTTAAACTCTTATGAATTTTTATGACACATATAATCATCTGTATTGCAAAAGTAATATTGGATCTGGTACAAAAATAGTTTTTTTTGTTTGACTTAGATTAGTAGCCCAATGCACCAGTAGCCCATGTTCCAAAACGAACTCTTATTGAATAGGCTATTAGTCAAGTACCAAATTATGTCCAAATGAGTCTGCTCACGGTTGTCTTTTTTATTGGCAGATTTCCAATATGACTAAATCCTACACGGAACAGACCATGATGTCATCAGAACCCCAGGATTCTGAGACCTGGACTGACGAATGTCAGCGCTCCCAGGACAAACAGGATATGGAGAAGAACAACGGCGCGCTTGAGTCCATGCACGGGGCCCTCGAGGATGACGACGAAGATGGGTTAAACAGACTGGATGAGGATGATGATGAGGAGGAAGAGGAAGAGGAGGAAGAGGAAGGCGACGATCAAAAGCCTAAACGTCGTGGACCAAAAAAGAAGAAAATGACAAAAGCCAGGATGCAGAGGTTTAAGATGAGGCGCCACAAGGCGAACGCGCGGGAAAGGAATCGTATGCACGGACTCAACGACGCGCTGGAGAGTTTGCGTAAAGTTGTGCCATGTTACTCCAAAACCCAAAAGCTCTCAAAAATCGAGACTCTGCGGCTGGCTAAAAACTACATCTGGGCCCTGTCAGAGATCCTGCGGTCAGGGAAGAGCCCAGACGTCATATCATTTGTCCAGGCCTTGTGTAGGGGCTTGTCACAGCCCACTACTAACCTAGTGGCAGGCTGTCTCCAGCTCAACCCCAGAACTTTCCTCCCGGAGCAGACACAGGAGATACCATCTCATATGCAACCAGCAAGTGCTTCCTTCGCCGCGCATCCATACTCCTACCAGACCCCGGGTCTTCCCAGCCCTCCATATGGTACAATGGACAGCTCCCACGTCTTCCACGTCAAGCCCCATTCATACGGAAGCGCGCTGGAGCCGTTCTTTGAGACCGCGCTGCCGCTTACAGACTGCACTAGTCCATCATTCGACGGACCCTTAAGCCCACCACTGAGTGTCAACGGGAACTTTTCCTTCAAACACGAGCCTTCGTCAGAGTTCGAAAAGAACTACGCCTTTACGATGCACTACCAGGCTGCTGCGGGACTGGCAGGTCCACAGGGACACGCGTCCCTTTACCCGAGCTCTGCGCCGCGGTGTGAGATACCGATGGAAAACATTATGCCGTACGAAGGACACACTCATCACGAGAGAGTCATGAATGCTCAGCTTAACGCTATATTTCATGAATCGTAAATACATTGAACGTGCATCAAAGACTGATAAGCGCGTCATGATATGGTATCCTCTTGCCACTGATGCAAAATAGCAATTATAATCCGCTTGTATGTATTTACTGTTGTTACTGCCTTTAGAAGTGCGGATGCATATACATATTCTTTTTCACCTAATGTACTGTATTGTATTCGCTTCTACATTATGGTACAGGTCACGTTGTGGAAATAGTGGTGACCATACTGAGAATGTGTTGATTATCCACGTTACAAAATCACAAGCAATAATTTGGAAAACTATGCAATTTATAAACAAATACTTGGGACAATAAAAAAAATATAATAAATATTTCTATATTTTTCAACCTGATTTTACAACTGATCTATCCTATCCTGAATAATTTTGTTGTGATTTTGTACAGCATTATTCATTATTAGTTCCTATTTCATTTCATGTTACTCCATGCTACGTTTTATAAAATAGTTATGTCATGTTTATATGATGCAACCGTTTTATGAAAGATCATTATCTATACAGAGGCAAGTGCTTATACTCTGTTGCCTTAGCGATTATTTACTGCAATTCGTGCAAAGCTGCACAATATTGAACATTTTATTTCCCCCCAAAACATAGCCTATCTTGGCTCCTTAACAATCAGGAATGTTATATCGCTGAATAGGTGGACAATACATAGGGGATACTTACTTGCAAAGTAAGCCTAAAGACCTTGATTGTGTATAAAAAGCTTAACTATCACCTGAAAATACTCATTGTATAAAATGAATGATTTATTATTTCATATAAAACATGTACATTGACGTGGGCCATACCCCATGCGAAATCATCTGCAGCACATTTTGGAACAAATCAGGCACCATCTCATTGTGCCATTGCATGAATGTGCAAATCAGTGAAGAAGAGCCATTTGCAGCATCTGATGCTCAAATTCAATGTGTGTTGTATATCGTTTGTAAACATTTTACAATGTAGGAGGGTGTTAGAGCCCATTAGAGGACCGCGTGGCATTAAATTACTCATAACATGTTCGTTACTTATCCTATATTTATTTCGAAGGTTTAAACGTTTAATTCTCTCCCAATGTGATTCAAGTGTACATAATTGCGTTGAGATAAATGTATAATGCATATCTCATGAGGAGCACTCAATTATTTATATAATAAAGTGAATGAGTAGCCTACAATTTCTATCACTATTGTCTGTTAACCTACCAACATCTCTATTATAGGTTAATAATCCAATTATAAGTAAAAAATAACATCTAAAGTAAACGTATAACTTAAACTGTCAAACCACGTGTTTTTAAGGCAAAACTAAGTAAGACTTCGCAATGGTTTAAAGTCCCTCAGTCTGCGTGGTTGCAAAATAACCTTGACTTCTTTTGGGATAGTCCTTTTGGTCTGGCAAATCATCCGAGACAATCTAGTCCCGATTATTCTTTTTCATGCATCACTATTATGCACGATGGATAGTGAACATTTACTTGCCCATATGTAAATGTTCTCTTAATACATTATTACAATTACAAAGCAACTTAATATGAGTGAAAATGAGCAAACATCCCCCCTATTAAATGTAGGCAGACCTTAAGGCTGAAGGACAAAACAAGCGTTTTTCCTGCCATGCCACGGGTAGCTGCAGTCAAGGGGCATTCACATGCCTCCATGGTGGAGTCCCAAATGCCACCCTAATACTCTGGAGCAGAACACCACGAGTCCTAGTCGAAAGTAGTCCGCGATATGTGCCATTTAGGACTTACACCACAGTGTATGCAAACCGAGCTAGGCACATATGTTACTTCTGTAGGGGAGGTTTTTAATTTATGAAAATTATATTGTGTATGCATAAACACTCACTGGCTGCATCTATAACCCCAAACTTCCATCATAAGGGAAAACCCCAGCGAGTGAGCTAGCCAGCCAACATCAATATGGTAGTTATATTCTGCATTGTGCTGTATATTTCCTGTTAAAGTAGTATGAATAACGATTGGTGGCGTATTGTATCCGCCCTTCCTCGATAATATACCAGCACCACCGTTCAATTGGCATGGGTAAACCATTGGAATAATTTAATGACTACATGTTAGATGAAAGTAAAACCTCACTGCATGCCCCGAAAAATTACAGAAATATGCAGTCCTGAAATCTGTATCCCATAGCCTCTGTCAACGGGTCTCCAAAACACTTATTTATAATTTCAAACATGCACAGTTTTGTTATTTCAGACCTTTACCCTGGACCAATCAAATCACAGGGGGCGTGCATCCCTCCGTGTCATCCGAATCTTTATAAATGGGCTTGCAGGGTTCCTGTGTTAAATCAGGAACTGTCCATGGTGCTGCGAAGGCTATTGGTGCCTCAGCTGCCCTGTCGAGGTCTATACCTTTATTGCTCAGTATATAACAGCATATTCCATTGAATGTCAGAACTATATAAAGGCCATTGTTCTATATTTAGTTCGATTGAGTCATAAACCCTGATAATAAAACAGAGTTAAACGCAATGTCATAATAGACATCAGGATAGGCAAAAAAAAAAGATCAACCAATACCCTACCTGTGCATAACTTAAACTTTATGAATATACAATCTGGATACGGTTATAGCCTATTGATAGACCAGGTTTATAATTACAATAGCACACCATATAAAATAGTTGATATAAAGTCAGGGTGACTAATAACTGTAGGTTACACCATGCATAATAATTATACTACACCCTGAAAAAGGCGGCGTTGTTTGGTTGACCCAACTGCTGGGTTGCAGGCCTTGGGTCACTTCGTTGAGTTGTTTTCTTTAAAAAGAGCAAAGGTGGGTTGTTGCTGTGTTACTGAGATATGACACCGCTGATCAGATCAGAAGACTGGAGGCATAGTTAAGTAGGGGCATGGCTTTCAGGTAGTTCATTTTAGCCATACATATTAATCTGTTCTGTTGTATAGTTATCAAATGTTAAGGTTGAACATTCATATTTTTGTAGCTTCAATTAGGCTTACAGAAGTGTACAAGTTCCAAAAAGCCTGCAAATCGCATTGTTGGGATAGATACCACTTTATTATAACATGTAATACATAATCTTAACATTCTAGAAGAATGTGTAAAATGCAAAAACAATTAAGGTTAACTTAACACGATGAACAGGAATGGCATTTACTCTTTACCAATAAAACCTGATAATACTAGAGATCCCGTCAGTCTCCACATATTTGGGAAATCTGCATTTTGTTTTTTTTGCCCCTAATTTGTGGAACAAATGCAGAGTTCACAATAGTTAGATGTGCTGGTGCCACTTAGGCAGTTTAAATGATTGATTGAGGACCTCTATGAAGTTGAATGTGATTACATTTATTATATGTTTATTTTCGTTAATTGTGTGCTGAATTATATTGTTACATACACATATACAGTACCAGCCAAAAGTTGACACACCTACTCATTCAAGGGTTTTTCTTAATTTTGACTATTTTCCACATTGTAGAATAATAGGGAAGACATAGAAACGATGAAATAACACATATGGAATCATGTAGTAACCAAAAAAGTGTTAAACAAATCAAAATATATTTGAGATTCAAATCAAATCAAATCAAATTTATTTATATAGCCCTTCGTACATCAGCTGATATCTCAAAGTGCTGTACAGAAACCCAGCCTAAAACCCCAAACAGCAAGCAATGCAGGTGTAGAAGCACGGTAGTCACCCTTTGCCTTGATAACAGCTTGAAACCCGCTTGGCATTCTCTCAACCAGCTTCATGAGGTTGTCACCTGGAATGCTTTTCAATTAACAGGTGTGCCTTGTTAATAAAAGTTAATTTGTGGAATTTGTTTCCTTCTTAATGCATTTGAGCCAATCAGTTGTGTTGTGACGAGGTAGGGTTGGTATACAGAAGATATCCCTAATTGGTAAAAGACCAAGTCCATATTATGGCAAGAACAGCTCAAATAGGCAATGAGAAACGACAGTCCATCATTACTTTAAGTCCCGATAGTCAGTCAATCCGGAAAATTTCCAGAAAACTGCAGTCGCAAAAACCATCAAGCGCTATGATGAAACTGGCTCTCATGAGGACTGCCACAGGAAAGGAAGACCCAGAGTTACCTCAGAGGATAAGTACCTCAGAGGATAAGTTCATTAGAGTTACCAGCCTCAGAAATGCCCTCCCAAACAAATGCTTCACAGAGTTCAAGTAACAGACATCTCAACATCAACTGTTCAGAGGAGACTGTGTTAATCAGGCCTTCATGGTCGAATTGCTGCAAAGAAACCACAATGAAAGGACACTAATAATGAGAAGAGACTTGCTTAGGCAAAGAAACACGAGCAATGGACATTAGACTGGTGGAAATCTGTCCTTTGGTCTGACGAGTCCAGATTTTTGGTTCCAACTGCTGTGTCTTTGTGAGATGCAGAGTTGGAAAACGGATGATCTCCACGTGTGGTTCCCACCGTGAAGAATGGAGGAGGAGGTGGGATGGTGTGGGGGTACTTCGCTGGTTACACTGTCAGTGATTTATTTAGAATTCAAGGCACGCTTAACCATCATGGCTACCACAGCATTCTGCTGCGGTACGCCATCCCATCTGGTTTGCGCTTAGTGGGACTATCATTTGTTTTTCAACAGGACAATGACCCAACACACCTCCAGGCTGTGTAAGGGCTATTTGACCAATAAGGAGAGTAATGGAGTGCTGCATCAGATGACCTGGCCCCCACAATCACCCAACCTCAACCCAATTGAGATGTTTTGGGATGAGTTGGACTGCAGAGTGAAGGAAAAGCAGCCAAACTGTGCTCAGCATATATGGTAACTCCTTCAAGACTGTTGGAAAAGAATTGCAGATTAAGCTGGTAGAGCGAATGGTAGAGCAAATGGTGGCTACTTTGAAGAATATAAAATATATTTTGATTTATTTAGCACTTTTATGGTTACTGCATGATTCCACATGATGTGTTATTTCTATGTTTTGATGTCTTCACTATTATTCTGCAATGTAGAAAATAGTAAAATAATGAAATACCCTAGAATGTGTAGGTGTGTCTACTTTTGGCTGGTACTTTATATGTGTATGTTGTTTCATTATTCCTTTTTTATTGTAATGTTTACAGGGCTCTCTTGTAAAATAGATGTTTAATCTCAATGTGACTCCCTGTTTAAATAAAGGTTCAATAAAATAAACAAGAGCTATCTGAAAGCCAAACCTATAATAAGACACGCCTCCTGAAAATATCTTAAGGATTACATAATAAAAGACCCAGCTGCTAGGTCAACCCAGCATGAGCGTAAAAAATATCAAAATAATGGTTCAATTAACCCATATTTGGGTTATTCACGCAACCCAACTGGTTGGGTCAAAATAATCCAGCGTGTGTTCTGCCCAATATTTACCCACCAAAAAACACAAATTGTTTTATTTTTTAGCAATATACAATTGGTAGTTACATTCTTGTCCCATCGTTGCAACTCCCATACAGACTCGGAAGAGGCGAAGGTCGAGAGCCACGTGTCCTCCGAAACACGACCCTGCCAAGCCGCACTAGTTCTTGACACACTGCTCACTTAACCTGGAAGCCAGCTGCACCAATGTGTCTGAGGAAACAAAAGTCAGCGTGTATGCACCCGACCCGCCACAAGGAGTCGCTAGGACAAGGACATCCCGGCCTGCCAAACCCTCCCCTAACCCAGACGACGCTGGACCAATTGTACGCCGTCTCATGGGTCACCCGGTCAGCTGCGACCTGGGATCAAACCCGGGTCTGTAGTGACACTTCAAGCACTGCGAGTGCCTTAGATCCCTGCGCCACTCGGGAGGCCCCAAATTGGGTTGTTTTTAATCCAACATTTTTAAGAGTGTAACATGCTTCAATATAGAAAAATAAATAAATTTCTTTTGAACTTCTATTATGTTCAGTTTAATGTTTTACAGTGAACTATCCCTAATAGACTCTATGATAATACAGTTTTGCTTAGCATTTTAATAGAAGCTACAGTCAACCTTGTGTCAAACAAAACTACACATCAAAAATAATCTATGGATTTTGCATGACTGGGATTATAGATATGGATCTTTTGGTCACAGATACCTTTAAAAAAAGTAGGGGCATGGATCAGAAAACCATTCAGTATCTGATGTGACCACCATTTGCCTCATGCAGTGCGACACATTTCCTTTGCATAGAGTTGATCAGGCTGTGGAATGTTGATCCACTCCCCTTCAATGGCTGAGCGAATTTGCTGGAATAGATATTGGTGGGAAGTGAAACACGCTGGCCGATGAATGGCACGGCAATGGGCCTCAGGATCTCATTACGGTATCTCTGTGCATACAAATTGCCATCAATAAAATGTGTTCATTGTCCATAGCTTATGCCTGCTAATACCATAACCTCACCACCACCAATGTTGTGAACATAGTGCCCCATGACATCAGCAAACCGCTCGCCCAGACAACGCCATACACACTGTCTGCCATCTGCCTGGTGCAGTTGAAACCGGGATTCATCTGTGAAGAGCTCACAACAAGCATGCAGATGAGCTTCCCTGAGACGGTTTCTGACAGTTTGTGCAGAAATGCTTTGGTTGTGCATACACACAGCTGTCCGAGTGGCTGGTCTCAGACAATCTCGCAGATGAAGAAGCCGGATGTGGAGGTCCTGGGCTGGCGTGGTTACACGTGGTCTGCGGTTGTGAAGCCGGTTGGACGTACCGCCAAATTCTCTAAAAGAACGTTGGAGGTGGCTTATGGTAGTGAAATTAACATTCAATTCCTTGGCAGGAACTCTGATGGACATTCCTGCAGTCAGCATGCCAATTGCACACTCTTGAGACATCTGTGGTATTGCATTGTGTGACAAAGCTGCTAATTTTAGAGTAGCTGTTTATTTTCCCCAGCACAAGGTGCACCTGTGCAATGATCATGATGTTTAATCAGTTTCTTGATATGCCACAACTGCCAGGTTATCTTGGCAGAGGAGAAATGCTCACTAACAGGGATGTAAACAAATTTGTGCAATACTTGACAGAAATAATATTTTTGTGCGTATGGAACATTTCTGGAATCTTTTATTTCAGCTAATCAAACATGGGACCAACACTTTACATGTTGTGTTTATATTTTTGTCAGTGGTGTAAAGTACCGAAGTAAAAATACTAAGTAGTTTTTGGGGGTACAGTTGAAGTCAGAAGTTTACATACACCTTAGCCAAATACATTTAAACTCAGTTTTTCACAATTCCTGACATTTAATCCTAGTAAAAATTCCCTCTCCTAGGTTAGATAGGATCACCACTTTATTTTAAGACTGTGAAATGTCAGAATAATAGTAGAGAGAATTATTTCTTTCAGCTTTTATTTCTTTCATCACAGACAGAATAAGTCTCCTTCCTGAGTGGTATGACAGTTGCGTGGTCCCATGTTGTTTATACTTGCGTACTATTATTTGTACAGATGAACGTGGGACCTTCAGGCATTTGGAAATTGCTCACAAGGATGAACCAGACTTGTGGAGGTCTACAATTTTTTTTCTGAGGTCTTGGCTGATTTCTTTTGATTTTCCCATGATGTCAAGCAAAGAGGTACTGAGCTTGAAGGTAGTCCTTGAAATACATCCACAGGTACACTTTCAATTGGCTCAAATGATGTCAATTAGCCTTTCAGAACCTTCTAAAGCCAGGACATCATTTTCTGGAATTGTCCAAGCTATTTAAAGGCACAGTCAACTTTGTGTATGTAAACTTCTGACCCACTGGAATTTTGATACCGGGAATTATAAGGGAAATAATATATCTGTAAACAATTGTTGGAAAAATGACTTGTGTCATGCACAAAGTAGATGTCCTAAACAACTTGCCAAAACTATAGTTTGTTAACAAGTAATTTGTGGAGTGGTTGAAAAACAAGTTTTAATGACTCCAACCTAAGTGTATGTAAACTTCTACTGTATCTGTACATTACTATTGATAGTTTTGACAACATTTACTTTTACTTCACCACATTCCTAAAGAAAATAATGTACATTTTACTCCATACATTTTCCTTGACACCCAAAACTACTCGTTACAATTTGAATGCTTAGGAGTACAGGAAAATGTTACAAATCATGCACTTGTCAAGAGAATCTCCATGGTCATCCCTACGGCCTCTGATCTTGCAGACTCACTAAACACAAATACTTTGTTTGTAAATGATGTCTGAGTATTGGAGTGTGCCCCTGGCTGTCAATAAAAAATAATAATAATAATAAGGAAATCGTGCTGTCTGGTTTGCTGAATATAAGGAATTTGATGTATCGCATTTACTTTTGACAATTGATTACTTTTCCCACCACTGTACATAAGTACATTTAAAACCAGCTACTTTTAGATTTCTACTCAAGTAGTATTTTACTGGGTGACTTTCACTTTTACTCAAGTCATTTTCCATTAAGATATCTTAACTTTTACTGAAGTATGACAATTGAGTACTTTTTCCCACGTTGATTTTTGTTCAGTACCTATAGGTTCACAGCTTCTTAAACTGATGTAATGCTCTATCCTTAATAAACGTAGTTGTTATGTATTATTTATCAAAGTAGCAAAGTCATCTTGGTCCCATATGTCATCCATAAGATGCAAGTGAGCAACTTCAAGAAATAAACTATAGAGATGCAGGCGCATGACCGGGAGGGACGGCCACGGGCGCGCGAGGCCGAGGGGGAAGTTTCAACTGGCGGACCTGCCATAATAACCTTACCGTCGCGGGCACGCGCCCACCCAGTAAATAGTCTCCAAGGCACCATTCCGAAAATTAGACTTTACTCTTATCGTATTTAAATCATGTTTGAATCCCCTTTAAAATCAAATGCACGGAACGCTTGGTCAGAGAGCCAGGAGGAGTTGAGCGAGACGGAACCGGTGTCGCCCGTGAGTAAAGGAAACCGTGGGAAGAAAAAGAAAAACAGAAGGCAACAACCACAACAAAAAAAAAACGAGAAACGCTCGGTCTCAGCTCCCCAGCTTTGCGGGGAGGAGTCGTTTGATCGGGAAGATGAACAGTCAGAGAAACGGTACACCGATTACGACGAACCGATAGTGAGAGGGATATTTCAAATAGGGAAGAAGAGTCACGACGTCCTTCTGACATCGATGAGGGTTACATGGAGTCCTATTCAGCCAGAGACCCCTACAGGTGAGCTCACTGTGCCAGACTGCTGGTGTGTTGGTTTCTTCTGACAGTGATGCAGCCGACTGTAGCACTAGCATACAACGGGGAGTTGATTCATAAACCATAGTATTTTAACATGAAAACACAGGTGTTCCATTTTCACAGCTTTAGTGAAACAGAATGTTCATGCATTCGATACATTCTCATGAAGTGACAATGTCAGAATAAGCTGGATGAACATGTAACTAACCTACAGCTACATGAAACAAGATTAGCCCATGATTCAGTAGTTGACCGGAGAAAATTAGCAACATCAATGACGTAGTGCAGACCCTACTTGGCTAAGGCGTCAGCTATAACATTTAAAGAAGGCTTATTAGGCTATTGGCTGGCTCAGCTCTACAAGTGGTCGAATACAATTTAAAATAATGTATTTCGGCCTACAGAAACATAACACAACACAAAGTAGCCTAGTATTTCTTCCAGCAGAACATGCCTGCCTATAAGGCGCATGATATCACTCTCACTTTAAGGTAGATGACCATTAACCGAGCCTCATTATCCTACAGCAGGGGCTGGCCATTGACTGTGCTCTTCCGTTTATGTCGCCGTTGACAAGGAGGGATGAAATTGATTTTAGACTTATCTTTGACATAGCTTGACAACTAAAGAAACAGAAGTTTTGAACCATAAAGTTTTGAATATTGATAGGTAGGCTAAGCAACTATAGTAGATTAGCAACAGTTTATAGGCCTAGCCCTACATCAAATGTTGGAAACAAATACTGTATATGTAGGCCTACAGGAAGCTACCTTGTTTAATAACATCAATATTGAATTCTCTGAGCTGTTTGCATAGAACCCCCCCCACCACCACCACCACCACTGAAATAGATGACTAAAAGAGAGAAAGTGTCCGTTGCCAGAAAGTCATGTGTAACAGATGTGTTGGTAATAGACTCCGTCTCTGACCAGCCGGTCGACTGTTCTGAACACCTAAAGCACGGCATCTGGCGCTACTGTGGGCAGTTAGGATGTGTCACAAATGGCACCCATTTCCCTACATAGTACACTACTTTTGACCAGGGCCCATAGGGCTTCTGTCAAAAGTAGTGTACTGGGTAGAGAATAGGATACCATTTGGGATGCAACGCTAGAATATGTCCAAGTAAAGGATACTAACACATCGCCATCTGCATCTCCACATTGAAGGATAGATACATGAGACATCGTGATCATCATGGGGTGGTTTAGGAAGCCCCACTTGGGTACATTTTTAACATCCTGAATGTAAATGTATTGTTCTTTTTAAATGTACAAATATAGATGAACATTTGTATTCCATCACATTTGTTTTTAAGATTTACAATTTTACTTAAGTTGAATTATATGAAGATTTACCTCCACTTTTCTATACAAAGATAACTTCTCATACTTTTAATTTTCACATAAAAATATTAACTTTTCATGATAATCAATTTAAATTCTAGCAGTATCTAATGTCCAGTCAGACTTCATAAATATGATGAAAAGCATCCATAATGGTTGATCCTGAGTTGAAACGTTTCCATCCAAATAAAATCAAGACATCTGAAACATATTGGAGAGTTTGCAATAGACATTCAACTCTTTATGTTGTTGTTTGTTGTTGTACAGTATAGATTTCATGCCTCAAATAATCAATTGCCTAGTGAAAGGGAGATCACACTTCATTTAGCTATTTTTTATATATATTTTTTTTTGTAGTACTTTTTACCCCTTTTCTCCCCAATTTTGTGATATCCATTTGGTAGTTACAGTCTTGTCCCGTCGCTGTAACTCCCGTACGGACTCTGGAGAGGCGAAGTTCGAGAGCCATGCGTCCTCCGAAACCCGGCCTTGCCAAGCTGCACTGCTTCTTGACACGCTGCTCGCTTAACCCGGAAGCCAGCCGCCTCAATGTGTCGGAGGAAACACTGTACAACTGACGAAAGAAGTCAATGTGCATGCGCCCGGCCCACCACATGAGTCGCTAGAGCTCGATGGCACAAGGACATCCCGGGCCGGCTAAACCCCCCCTAACCCGGACTACGCTGGGCCAATTGTGCTCCTCTCGGGAGTTCCAATTTTGCTTAAGCTTTAGAGGTAATACTTTTTGGTTATGTGTAATCCAAGCTAATGTTATTTAGCCAGCACTCCCAGAAAGCATCAGTCTAATAACCCCCTATGGCTGATAACAAATGCTCAGAAAAAATTGCCACGTCTGATTCGCTGGAAGTTCTCGATTTGATGGGTTCTGCTCGGGATAGCAGTGGTCTCTAATCATCACATGAAATACAGCTTACAACTTACAGTTGCCTGTATATCTGGCATTCAGAAGTTACCCTAATGTTCAAAGATATACAATGTTGTGGAGTTTTTAATTGACAGAAAATAAGCTTATGTTATTATTGAGGAATAGGTAATAACAGGTATTTAATGAGGTAGCCTACTGAGCCTATTCTGAATTAATGTACTTATTATATAGCGTGGCAATTGTTTTTGCAGTAAATATTCTGCAGTTCTATCACGCTTGCAATGATATCCGAGGGGGAAGAAAACAGTCTTCATTGTTTGCAGTAACTTCTTTGTTGTTGTAATATCGCAAATAGACGTTTCACTGTCACGGAATCCATCTTTAATAGACAGTATCACCCCATTTCTTATTCTGTATGCATCAACTCACCACAGACAGATAATATTCATAGTGCATTCTAATTCCATGTAAACATACTGAAGTGTTGTGTTTTCCCAGAGGCTCCTACAGATGTAGGATCTTCATTTGAGCCAGTTTGCTATAGCAGAAAAATAATCCTGCAGCAATAGGAAATGTGAATTATTATGTGGATTCTAATTAATGGACATTTTTGTAGGGGTTGGTAATATTTTTGAGTGGGAATTATAAACTTAGAAGCACTGACTGATGTTATCTGTGTGATGTACTGTATGTGTCACGACTTCCGCCGAAGTTGGCTCCCCTGCCTGTTCGGGCGGTGCTCGGCGGTCGTCGTCACCGTCCTACTAGCCACTACCGATCCTTTTTTCGTTTGTCTGTTGGTTTTGTCTTATTAGTTTCACCTGTGTGTATTTTAGTTTAATTAGCCTCCTTATATTTAGTAGGTTGTCCCGCCCTTGTTTTGTGCGGGATTGTTTTTGTATTCCTGTTATTTGGTGGTGTTTATGAGTTTTATTCTCCGGACTATTCTGGTCCTGTGTTGGGTTGTACTTAACCCTAATTGGCTCCAGGAGCACTGTACTACTATGGCTGATCCCCCCCCCCCTTTTCACTGCACCTATCTGGTGTATGTGACAATAAAAAATATTTTGAAAATGTATTTATACCAGCACTGAGTCGATGTGCAGGGGTACGAGTTAATTGAGGTAGCTATGTAAATAATGGTAGGGGTAAATGTGGTGAGTGTGTGTGGCATCAGTATTCATGTGTGTGTGTGTGTGTGTGTTGGGGCGTCAGTGTAAGTGAGTGTGCTGAGCCGTACTCACCACTAGTGATGGGGGGAGAAAATCGATACAATGACATATCAGAATATTTATTTTGACAATATCGCAATATTATTTTGGCTCTAGTTGGCTGTACCTGCACCAAGACTTGATTATTTTCCTTCATAGTTTGTTCTCCATCTTATTTTTAAATAGGGAGCCAATTTATTTGAATTAAAACATTTTTTTTAAATGACTGATAAAAACTGTCTGTCTGCAGCAGACATGTGGCGGGCAATGTGTTTGAAACACCGAATCGCAATAAAATCACAGTATTGAATCGCAGTACATATAGAATTGTGAGAATCGCAATACATATAGAATCATAAGAATCGCAATACATATCGTATAGGCACCAAAGTATTGTGATATCGTATTGTGAGGTCCCTGGCAATTCCCAGCCCTACTCACCACCCTCTGTAGCACCTTGCGGTCGAGTGCCTAGCAGTTGCCATACCAAGCGGTGATGCAGCCAGTCAAGATGCTCTCAATCGTGCAGCTGTAGACCATTTTGAGGATCTGAGGGCCCATGCCAAAGTCTTTCCAGCATCCTGACGGGGAAGAGGCCCTCTTCTGTCATACCCTCTTCACAACTGTGTGGGTGTGTGTGTGGACCATGCTAATTCCTTAGTGATGTGGACACCGAGAAACTTGAAGCTCTTGACCTGCTCCACTACTTCCCCATCGATGTGGATGGGGGCGTGTTCGGCCCTCCGTTTCCTTTAGTCCACAATAAGCTTTGTCTCGCCGAAGTTAGTTCAAATAAATAATCAGAAATATTATGGATTTTAAACATTTAGGTGCATATAAGTATCTCATCGGCTGAAAGCTTACATTCTTGTTAATCTAGCTGCACTGTACGATTTACAGTAGCTATTACAGCGAAACATGCCATGCAATTGTTTGAGGACGGCGCCCCACATCAAAATGTTTTTCCAACAGGCACAGGTTTCATATATTCACATACTGTATGTTCAATAGGAAACCGATTTTAGCAGGTGCGTAATGTCTTCATGTTACGCGCTAACACAAATTTCCAAGACTGTGTCCTTCTACTAAAACTGATATTTCTTATTTGTTTTTGAAGTTACAAGCCTGAAACCTTGAACATAGACTACTGACACTCCGTGGAAGCCATCGGAATTGCATCCAGGGGGCTAATTTTCAATATGACATTTCTCTTGCATTTCTAAGAGGATGGTCTCTCCAAAAAAAATCTGTTTGGTTTTTCTTTGGATGTTCTCCTACTGTAACGGTTTTCTTCTGGTGAAAGAGAGGCGGACCAAAATGCAGCGTGGTTTCTTTGATTCATGTTTAATAACAAAAAGATAAACACGAACACTACAAAACAATAAACGTGGAAAACCAAAAACAGCCCTATCTGGTGCAAAACACAGAGACAGGAACAATCACTCACAAAACCCAACACAAAACAGGCTACCTAAATATGGTTCCCAATCAGAGACAATAACTAACACCTGCCTCTGATTGAGAACCATATCAGGCCAAACATAGAAATAGACAAACCAGACACACAACATAGAATGCCCACCCAGCTCACGTCCTGACCAACACTAACACAAGGAAAACACATACGAACGATGGTCAGAACGTGACAGTACCCCCCCAAGGTGCGGACTCCGAACGCACAACCTAAACCTATAGGGGAGGGTCTGGGTGGGCATCTGTCCACGGTGGCGGCTCTGGCGCTGGACGTGGACCCCACTCCATAATTGTCTTAGTCCACCTCCTTAGCGTCCCTTGAGTGGCGACCCTCGCCGCTAACCTTGGCCTAGGAAACCTAACAACGGGCCCCACTGGACTGAGGGGCAACTCCGGAATGAGGTAGCTCAGGACTGAGGGGAAGCTCGGGACTGAGGGGAAGCTCGGGACTGAGAGGAAGCTCGGGACTGAGAGGAAGCTCCGGCAGGTTGATGGATCTAGCAGATCCTGGCTGGCTGGTGGTTCCGGCAGATCCTGGCTGACTGGCGGATCCTGGCTGACTGGCGGATCCCGGCAGACTGGCGGATCTAACTGATCCTGGCAGACTGGCGGCACTTGCGGCGCTGGGCAGACTGGCGGCACTGGCGGCGCTGGGCAGACTGGCGGCGCTAGCGGCGCTGGGCAGACTGGCGGCGCTGGCGGCGCTGGGCAGACTGGCGGCGCTGGGCAGACTGGCGGCGCTGGGCAGACTGGCGGCGCTGGGCCGACTGGCGGCACTGGCGGCGCTGGGCAGACTGGCGGCGCTGGGCAGACTGGCGGCACTGGCGGCGCTGGGCAGACGGGAAGCTCCGACAACGCTGGAGAGACGGGTAGCTCAGATGGCGCCGAACAGGCGGGAGACTCCGGCTGCGCTGGAGAGGAGGAAGGCTCCGGCAGCGCTGAACAGGCGGGACGCACTGTAGGCCTGATGCGTGGTGCTGGCACTGGTGGTACTGGGCCGAGGACACGCACAGGAAGCCTGGTGCAGGGAGCTGCCACCGGAGGGCTGGTGTGTGGAGGTGGCACTGGATGGACCGGACCGTGAAGGCGTACTGGAGATCTTGAGAGCAGGGCTGGCACTAACCGCCCTGGCTGGATCTTCACCCTAGCCCGGCAGATGTGGGAAGCTGGGATGTAGCGCACCGGGCTAAGCACACGTACTGGGGACACCGTGCGAACCACCACATAACACGGTGCCTGACCAGCACCACGCTCGCCACGGTTAGCACTGCTAGGAGCACTGTAGTGCTGAGATGGCACAGGACGTGCAAGGCTAGGGAGATGCACAGGAGGCCTGGTGCGTGAGGCTGGCACAGTCTTCACCAGACAACTAGCGCGCACCTCAGGACGAGTATGGAGAGCTGACCCAGGTGTCATCAAATCCCGGACACGCTCCGTCGGGCGAATTCCGTGTCTCATGCACCAACACAGCAACTCCCTCATATCTCTCTCCTCCAATTTCCCCATTAACTCCTTCACAGTCTCTGCTTCGCTCACCTCCAACACCAGCTCTGGTTCTGAGCTCCTCCTTGGCTCCTCACGATAAACGGGGGGAGTTGGCTCAGGTCTGACTCCTGAAATGCCACACTCCCCCTGTGCCCCCCCCCAAGACATTTTTGGGGCTGACTCTCGGGCTTCCGTCCGCGCCGCCGTGCTTGCTTCGCCAACCTCATTCTCCTGTAACCTTCCGCGCACTGCTCCATCGAATCCCAGGCGGGCTCCAGCACTCTCCCTGGGTCGACCGCCCACCTGTCTATTTCCTCCCAAGTAGTATAGTCCATATTCTTGCCATCCAAACCGTCCTCCCATGTCCATTCCTCTTTTCGCTGCTGTTGCCCGTTACCACGCCGCTTGGTCCTGTTGTGGTGGGTGATTCTGTAACGGTTTTCTTCTGGTGAAAGAGAGGCGGACCAAAATGCAGCGTGGTTTCTTTGATTCATGTTTAATAACAAAAAGATAAACACGAACACTACAAAACAATAAACGTGGAAAACCAAAAACAGCCCTATCTGGTGCAAAACACAGAGACAGGAACAATCACCCACAAAACCCAACACAAAACAGGCTACCTAAATATGGTTCCCAATCAGAGACAATGACTAACACCTGCCTCTGATTGAGAACCATATCAGGCCAAACATAGAAATAGACAAACCAGACACACAACATAGAATGCCCACCCAGCTCACGTCCTGACCAACACTAAAACAAGGAAAACACATACGAACGATGGTCAGAACGTGACACCTACCATATCTATTGTGTTATATTTTCCTACATTATTTTAACATTTCTACAAACTTCAAAGTGTTTTCTTTCCAATGGTACCAATTATATGCATATCCTGGCTTCAGGGCCTGAGCTACAGGAAGTTTACTTTGGACACGTCATTCAGGCAGGAAGTGGAGAAAAAGGGGCCTAGCCCTAAGAAGTTTTAAGGGAGAGGTTGTTATCCTGGCACCACACTGCCAGGTCTCTGATCTCATCCCCATAGGCTGCCTCATCGGGGTCTGTGATCAGTCCTACCACCATCGTGTCGTCAGCAAACTTGATGATGGTGTTGGAGTTACCAGTCATGAGTGACCAGGGAGTAAAGGATTGGACTAAGCACACACCTCTGAGGGGCCCCTGTGTTCATGGTGTTGTTACCTACCTGGCCCTTCAGGAAGTTCAGGATCCAGTTGCAGTGGGAGGTGTTCAGTCCCAGGGTCCTGAGCATGGTGTTGAGCTTGGAGTGGACTATGGTGTTGAATGCTGAGCTGTAGTCAATTAACAACATTCCTACATACATTTGAAGTCGGAAGTTAACATACACTTAGGTTGGACTCATTAAAACTTGTTTTTCAACCACTCCACAAATGTCTTGTTAACAAACTATAGTTTTGCCAAGTCGGTTAGGACATCTACTTTGTGCATGACACAATCATTTTCCCAACAATTGTTTACAGATGATTTCACTTATAATTCACTGTATCACAATGCCAGTGGGTCAGAAGTTTACATACACTAAGTTGACTGTGACTTTAAACAGCTTGGAAAAATTCAGAAAATGATGCCATGGCTTTAGAAGCTTTTGATAGGCTAATTTACATAATTTGAGTCAATAGGAGGTACCTGTGGATGTATTTCAAGGCCTACGTTCAAACTCAGTGCCTCTTTGCTTGACATCATGGGAAAATATAAATCAGCCAAGACCTCAGAAAAACAATTGTAGACCTCCACAAGTCTGGTTCATCCTTGGGAGCAATTTCCAAATGCTTGAAGGTACCACGTTCATCTGTACAAACAATAGAATGCAAGTATAAACACCATGGGACCACGCAGCCGTCATACCTCTCAGGAAGAAGACACGTTCTGTCTCCTAGAGATTAACTTACTTTGCTGCAAAAAGTGCAAATCAATCCCAGAACAACAGCAAAGGACCTTGTGAAGAGGCTGGAGGAAACAGGTACAAAAGTATCTATTTCCACAGTAAAATGAGTCCTATATCGACATAACCTGAAAGACCGCTCAGCATGGATGAAGCCACTGCTCCAAAACCGTCATAAAGAAGCCAGACTACGGTTTGCAACTGCACATGGGGACAAAGATCAGACTTTTTGGAGAAATGTCCTCTGGTCTGATGAAACAAAAATGTAACTGTTTGGCCATAAGGACCATCGTTATGTTAGGAGGAAAAAGGGGGATGCTTGCAAGCCGAAGAACACCATTCCAACCATGAAGCACGGGGCAGCATGTTGTGGGGGTGCTTTGCTGCAGGAGGGACTGGTGCACTTCACAAAATAGATAGCATTATGAGGATGGAAAATTATGTGGATATATTGAAGAAACATATCAATGCATCAGTCAGGAAGTTAAAGCTTGGTCGCAAATGGGTCTTCTAAATGAACAAAGACCCCAAGCATACTTCCAAAGTTGTGGCAAAAAGGTTTAAGGACAACAAAGTCCTCACCTCAATCCTATAGAACATTTGTGGGCAGAACTGAAAAAGCTTGTGCGAACAAGGAGGCCTACAAACCTGACTCAGTTACACCAGCTCTGTCAGGAGGAATGGGCCAAAATTCCCCCAACTTATTGTGGGAAGCTTGTGGAAGGCTACCCAAAACATTTGACCCAAGTTAAACAATTTAAAGGCAATGCTAGCAAATACTAATTGAATGTATTTAAACTTCTGACCCACTGGGAAAGTGATGAAAGAAATAAAAGCTGAAATAAATCATTCTCTCTACTATTTTTCTGACATTTCACATTCTTAAAGTAAAGTGGTGATCCTAACTGACCTAAGACAGAGAATGTTTACTAGGATTAAATGTTAGGAATTGTGAAAAACTGAGTTTAAATGTATTTGCCTAAGGTGTATGTAAACTTCCGACTTCGACTGACGGTATTCCTTTTGTCCAGGTAGGTGAGGGCAGTGTGGAGGTCAATAGAGATTGGGCCATCTGTTGGTCTGTTGGGGTGGTATGTGAATTGGAGATTGTGCAGACCACAGAGAGCATGTTGAATGTTGAACAGATAATCTGGTCAGAAGGAATGGTCTTGACTGGATCACAGAGGACAGTCAAGGCTTTATTATATTTAGGCTTCTGTATGTTGCTAAGCCCCTGGCTACAGCAGAGACTAAATGGCATGTAAAATATGCCACTTCATTTCTCAAATGCCTCTTATTACATGATAGGCACCTGAGGAAACATGATCAACTCACAATTTAGAACACAAGATTAGTTAAATTATTAAATTACAATTTAGATTGACACACATAGCATTTGTTTTTTTCAAAATGTAATGTTATTTTTTTCACTCTGGCCTAGATATCTTTTGGTCAGGATCAGTTCCTAAGAGAGGGATATGATTTCTCTGGCCAGTTCAGTTGTGGGTAGTCAGATGTTGAAGTGAGATGTATAAATAACCTGTCATCCCCAAATCCCTGAGACAGTTCTAGGCTCATCAGAAACCACAGTCCCCACTACTGGTCAGCCTGGACAGCCTAGTCCCAGTTTTCTGAGTTTAATTACCCCACAGAGGTTTTTGGTAGTGTCTAAAGAAAGTCACATTTATTTTAGTCTAGAACAGAGTCCTATTTTGAAACATTAAAATGTATTATGGAATAGAATCTATGCAGTATGTCCAAGCTTGAAAACCAATGATGATACTTGGGAGTTCAGTTTACTTCATGAATAAACAACTACAATCCCTTCTTATAACACACATATAACACTATTGTCAGCATAAATCTCAGGCTTGAGGTTTGAGGCTTCATGGCTAATGCAACATGAGCATGTGTAGGCTACATAGAAGTTGAAATATGAGCATGTGTACAGTCGTGGCCAAAAGTTTTGAGAATTACACAAATATTAATTTTCACAAAGTCTGCTGCCTCAGTTTGTATGATGGCAATTTGCATATACTCCAGAATGTTATGGAGAGTGATCAGAGGAATTGCAATTAATTGCAAAGTCCCTCTTTGCCAAGCAAATGAACTGAATCCATGAAAAAACATTTCCAATGCATTTCAGCCCTGCCACAAAAGGACCAGGTGACTCTGTCATGCTGATTGAGTTCGAATAACAGACTGGAAGCTTCAAAAGGAGGGTGGTGCTTGGAATCATTGTTCTTCCTCTGTCAACCATGGTTACCTGCAAGGAAACATGTGCCGTCATCATTGTTTTGCACAAAAAGGGCTTCACAGGCAAGGATATTGCTGCCAGTAAGATTGCACATAAATCAACCATTTATCGGATCATCAAGAACTTCAAGGAGAGCGGTTCAATTGTTGTGAAGAAGGCTTCAGGGTGCCCAAGAAAGTCTAGCAAGCCCCAGGACCTTCTCCTAAAGTTTATTCAGCTCCGGAATCTGGGCACCACCAGTACAGAGCTTGCTCAGGAATGGCAGCAGGCAGGTGTGAGTGCATCTGCACGCACAGTGAGGCGAAGACTTTTGGAGAAGCCATGAATAAAGAATGGTACCAACACATCCTCCGAGAGCAACTTCTCCCAACCATCCAGGAACAGTTTGGTGACGAACAATGCCATTCCCAGCATGATGGAGCACCTTGCCATAAGGGAAAAGTGATAATGAAGTAGCTCGGGGAACAAAACATAGATATTTTGGGTCCATGGCCAGGAAACTCCCCAGACCTTAATCCCATTGAGAACTTGTGGTCAATCCTCAAGAGGCGGGTGAACAAACAAAACCCCACAAATTCTGACAAACTCCAAGCATTGAATATGCAAGAATGGGCTGCCATCAGTCAGTATGTGGCCCAGAAGTTAATTGACAGCATGCCAGGGTGGATTGCAGAGGTCTTGAAAAAGAAGGGTCAACACTGCAAATATTGCCTTTGCATCAACTTCATGTAATTGTCAATAAAAGCATTTGACACTTATGAAATGCTTGTAATTATACTTCAGTATTCCATAGTAACATCTGACAAATATATCTGAAGACACTGAAGCAGCAAACTTTGTAGAAATTAATATTTGTGTCATTCTCAACTTTTGGCCACGACTGTAGGCTACATAGAGGTTGAAATATGAGCATGTGTAGGCTACATAGAGGTTGAAATATGAGCATGTGTAGGCTGCGTACATGTTCTGAGACCAAAGTTGTTGACATTTTCAACAAGCCTTTGTTTTTCATCTGTAGTTTAGGATTGACAGGGAAACCCAATCCCATGCTGAGGTCCTATAGTTGTGTCTGCTATTGTCTTTGACTGGTGATGTATATATCTGCTCCAGGCCACACAGCAGAGTCTATGTTTGGCCCATATTTTATGGGTCACGGCTGTATAAAGGCCAGATCAATACAACATGTAGTTGACAAACAGGTTCATATAACGTAGAGCATCTCCTCTCTAGAGTCTGACTATAGATATATATATTATATATCCACTATGTCTCATGTCTCCAGAGATCTTATCTGAAAGATAGATAAACCTGTGGGGGCTCTCCCTGCTCTGCTGGATTTACAGTTTAATCCTGAGTACATTTTGGGAATACTCTAACATTAACAATGAGTGCTGAAAGCAGCCATTCAATTTGTGATATAATTCAGTATAGTCATATAATTGTGATGAAAAGTTGGATGTCATCATGCCTTTTAATCTGAACACAAAATACAATAAAACATGATAATGTGACATTGATGGAATTCTTTCGGGGGCTTAATGTGGTGTCCCGCAATGCTCCATACAAGGGCCTCACTTGTTCCTGATACACAGTACCAGTCAAAAGTTTGGACACACCTACTCATTCAAGGGTTTTTCTTTATTTTTTAAAACTATTTTCTACATTGTAGAATAATAGTGAAGACATCAAAACTATGAAATAACACATATGGAATCAGGTAGTAACCAAAAAAGTGTTAAACAAATCAAAATATATTTTATATTTGGCATTCTCTCAACCAGCTTCGTGAGGTAGTTACCTGGAATGCTTTCAATTAACAGGTGTGCCTTGTTAATTTGTGGAATTTCATTCCTTAATGCATTTGTGACAAGGTAGGGGTAGTATACACAAGATAGCCCTATTTGGTAAAAGTCCATATTATGGCAAGAACAGCTCAAATAAGCAAAGAAAAACAACAGTCCATCATTACTTTAAGACATGAAGGTCAGTCAATCTGGAAAATATCAAGAACTTCAAGTGCAGTAGAAAAAAACATCAAGCGTTATGATGAAACTGGCTCTCATGATGGCTGCCACAGGGAAGGAAGACCCAGTTACCTCTGCTGCATGGGATAAGCTCATTAGAGTTAACGGCACCTCAGATTGCAGCCTAAATAAATGTGTCACAGAGTTCAAGTAACTGACACATCTCAACATCAACTGTTCAGAGGAGACTGTGTGAATCAGGCCTTCATGGTCAAATTGCTGCAGAGAAACCACTACTAAAGGACACCAATAAGAAGAAGAGTCTTGCTTGGGCCAAGAAACACGAGCAATGGACATCAGACCGGTGGAAATCTGTCCTTTGGTCTGATGAGTCCAAATTTAAGATTTTTGGTTCCAACTGCCGTGTCTTTGTGTGATGCAGAGTAGGTGAATGGATAATCTCCGCATGTGTGGTTCCCACGATGAAACATGGAGGAGGAGCTGTGATGGTGTGGGGTGCTTTGCTGGTGACACTGTCAGGGATTTATTTAGAATTCAAGGCACACTTAACCAACACGGCTACCACAGCATTCTGCAGCGTTACGCCTCCAGGCTGTGTAAGGGCTATTTGACAAAGCAGGAGAGTGATGGAGTGCTGCATCAGATGACCTGGCCTCCACAATCACCCAACCTCAACCCAATTGAGATCGTTTGGGATGAGTTGGACTGCAGAATGAAAGAAAAGCAGCCAAACTGTGCTCTGCGTATGTGGGAACTCCTTCAAGACTGTTGGAAAAGCATTCCTGGTGAACCTGGTTGAGAGAATGCCAAGCGTGTGCAAAGTTGTCATCAAGGCAAAGGGTGGCTACTTGAAGAATCTAAAATGTAAAAATATACTTTGATTTGTTCAACACTTTTTTGGTTACTAAATTATTCCATATGTGTTATTTCAATGTTTTGATGTTTTGATGTCACTATTATTCTACAATGTAGGAAATAGTAAAAATAAAGAAAAATCCTTGAATGAGTTGGTGTGTCCAAACGTTTGACTGGCACTGTGTGTTAATATTTGTTTTACCCCAAACTGAATCTAATCATCTCAATCAAACAATGACAGGCACACTGGTCCATAGAAATACTGTAGAATTAGAACAGTTCTGATATATCTTATATCTCAAAACTCTTCTCTCCAGCCTGGCTTGTGTCTTTCTCTGTTGAACATGATTCTGATTTGAAACGATATGATAGGTACACCCCTTCATTTGGGGCACAGTGAGGAGCTCTCGAAAACGTAATTGCTGCCAGATGGAGACAAGATTCCCCCCAACACTGCTCCTGCTTGCAGCAGACAGGGGGCAAAGCATATCATGTACTGTAAATAATGTATTGTTAATGTATGGACACAACGCATTAATTCAAAACCCATTTTCAAACATGCATTTCATCTGATATCAAGAAACGACTCGGTTTTCAACAGTTTTGGATATATTACAAAGATGATTGGAATATTCACAGATTTGCCTTTTTTTAAACCATCTGTACATTACAGTAGATGTGTAAATATGAAAGTGTCTGGTTCTTCTTCATTCAATGTGTTAATATGTGATCAACAACAATGGCTACAAGACAAAGAGCAGTTTAAGGAGAATAACAACGTGTTTTAGAGATAACTAAGACATAGTTATCTCTAAAACATGTTTTTCTCCTCAGATTAAACTTCTCTTTGTCTTATTTCAGATTTAGCTGCTGTTGTTTCGTACAGTAGAGTGCTCTGAGTCCCAGATGAGTTTGTTGTGTTGACAAGTGTCCAAGCATAGGCAGTCTGTGCCAGGTCAGTGTAACGCTCTTCTTTCCCCCCATGTTGTGTGGGCCATGTGGTTCACAGTGTGGTGCCTAGGATCATATTTTCCACCTGTGCCTTCGGTGGTCTGCCTGCGCGCACACACACACACACACACACACACACACACACACACATACACACACACACACATACACACACACACACACAATTTTAAAATGTTTATATTGCTGTTTTGAAGTCCCCAGGAAGCAAACAGAGCAGACGACAGGGTCTGTTTGCGCCCTTTGTGCAATTAGACTGTGACATCGTCAGTCCCAAATGGCACCCTATTCCCTATTTGGTGCACTATTTTCGACCAGGCCCATTGGGCTCTGGTCAAAAGTAGTTCACTATATAGGGAATAGTATGCCATTTGTGACGCATCCCCTGTCTATCGGTCCCTCTTGTAATATGGAAGGGTCACACACATTCTGAACCCTCACTGTGGTTACTGTACTCACTGTACCGTTCAGCTAATTAATTTCGACTGTCATAATTTGTGGCGCAAGTATGACTACAAATTAGTCCTCTCAATCTGTCACTTACTCTTCCAACAATCATGATGTATAGTGTTGATTCGGCTGAGGAAACTACAGGATAGTATTTTCTGGCAAATGCAGTCCATCAATGTATTTTGTTTTTATCAATCAAAGCATTTCTACACACATGCACCTGTCTAACACCAACCTCTCAGGTGTTACTGAGTGGACGGCACAGGTTGTAACATAATGACTAGATGTTGATAGTAGTGAGTAATCCTTTGTATCGTCCCACCCAAAATCTATTTTCTAGAGAGAGAAAGAGAGGGGAAAATGCACCCGTCTGTTTTAATTGTCAGTAGTGATGCAGCTTCTTCTATCACAGTCACTTAAGATAGATAAAACCTGAATTTTAAAAAGCATCAAAACTATTCCCATCCTCTATAGTCTAGAACATAACATTCTATATTATTGAATTGCAATTTAATGCTATGACTTGGAAATGATGAAGGATGATCCATTAAGGACTACATTTGCATCCCATACAAACCAAATCCACCCTTAACTCTTCCTAATTAGTTTCACAGATTTAAGTGCCAAAACCCTAAATAACTCAAACCAAGTTACAAACATCTCTCAGCCAGCCAACTTTGTTAATGTGAATATGGGCCTGAATGAAGGCATGAGCAGCCCTTTCTGTATGGAGTGAATCTTTATAGGCAGAGCAGAGTAGCACCTGAAAGATTGGACATGTGCAGAAACTGCAAACACAATTAGCGTCAAGCGGATGAGTCCCCCTATAATCCTGTTTACTGTCTGAATCAGGCAGATGTGCCAAGATTGATTCAGACAGGACAAGGTGCCAGCACCAGCTTACTGTAATGTTGGAGGTGAGGGAGGGTAGTTTTGGGACAGGGGGGAAATCATAAGCCTAACCCTCCCTCTCCCCGCTTTACCAAAACTACCCCTCTTCCTTTAGTGCCTTTTCCCCTGTGCATCACTGTATTGTTGGAGGGGAGAGTGCGAAGGAGGTGGGTGAGGAGGTACACTCTTCCCTCCCCTTTCCCAAAACAATTCACCTACCCTTCTCTCAGTGGCTTTTACCCCTGTAGGTATATCACTGTTGTTAACACAGCCCTGTTTGTCATCTGGTCCCTGTCTCCAGCCAGCTCTCTCTGTCTGTCGGGGGAGATTATCTTTATTCCCTCTAATTAAATTGACTTGGTTCTTTTTGCAGCCACCAACAATCGAGTGAGATGGAGAAGTTAGATAATATAATGATATTGAGGAGTTAGAGGAGGAGAAGAAGCCTGAGTATAGCAGACCTGGGTTCAAATAGGCTACTATATGAAATCATTTTAACAAGTACTTTATATTGAGCTGCATCACCCCCTTTTGCCCTCAGAACAGCCTCAATTAGTTGGGGAATGGAATTTACAAGGTGTCAAAAGTGTTCCACAGGGATGCTGGCCCATGTTGACTCCAATGCTTCCCACAGTTGTGTTAAGTTGGCTGGATGTTCTTTGGGAGGAGGACCATTCTTGATACACACGGGAAGCTGTTGAGCGTGAAAAACCCAGCAGTGTGGATTTAACAAGTGACATCAATAAGGAATCATAGTTTTTACCTGGATTCACCTGGTCAGCCTATGTCATGGAAAGAGCAGGTGTTCTGAATGTTTTGTACACATTGTATGTACTTTCATTGAACTTACCTGGTGTATTGGAACCAATAGAATAGTCCCATAACTGCAAACCCTGCCCATCTGACACTTCAGGCAGGCTAAAGCAAATGCTCATGGTATTTGAACCCTAGTCTGAATGAAGCCTGAATACCAGGAACAGATGGTGGCAGCCGGTGTGTCCCGCTCCTCACTGCTCCGTTCAGTAATGTGAGAGGATAGATGGTAGTTCATGTTCTGAAACACTGTCTGAGGAGCAGGCTGGGGCCGGGGCTTGGGATTTTACTAATGAAGAAAGGGTTTCACATGATGGGAGACGGACTCATTTAGGGAAGAGAGGGAATCACAGTCAGCACAGGCCAGCCTTCTTGGACAAAGATTTCAGAGCTGTTAAATTGTGTCTGATTGTCCTCAGCAGGAGCGCCACAGAGAACAAGACACTAAAGATATAACAACTCAGGACAAGACCCAGATGTAGACACAGGAGGCGGACAGTTTTAATCTCAGATATTTATTATAAAAACAGGAGGCAAGCAAATGGCAGGTCAAGGGCAGGCAGAGGTCAGTAATCTGAGGCAGAGTCAATCAGAGATAGAACGGCAGGCAGGGTCAGGGCAGGCAGAATGGTCAGAACCAGGAAGACTAGAAAACAAAACTAGAGAAACAGGGAAAACGGGAAACACGCTGGAACTACTTGACAGTACAAGACAAACAGAAAACACAGGTATAAATACACAGGAGATAATGGGGACAAATGGGAGACACCTGGTGGGGGGGAGACAAGCACAAGACAGGTAAAACAGATCAGGGTGTGATAGTACCCCCCCCTATGGGCACCACCTGGCGTGGGGACCCTGATATCCCAAGGAACACTCAAAGGGGCGAGAGGCCAGTGGCCGAGCCGGGAAGGGTGTTGCGGGCGTATTCCACCCACACGAATTGCTGGCTCCAGGTGGTGGGATTGTCGGAGACGAGGCAACGAAGAGCCGTCTGCAGGTCCTTATTGGCTTGCTCTGACTGGCTGTTAGACTGGTGTTGGAAGCCAGAGGGCAGGCTGGCCGGCTATATGAGACCTGGGGCGGTGAGGAACATGGAGTGGTTGAAGAAGGCCCGCCGAATCATGCCGCGGAGTCTTATTCTGCGCGCACACAGTGCAGGCGGCGATGAACTCGGAGACGTCAGGAACCATGGTGGGCCACCAAAAACGTTGTCGGACGAAGGCCTTCGTCCAACGGGAGCCAGGATGGCAGGTGAGTCTAGAGGAATGGGCCCATTCAAGGACCGGAGAATGGACAGAGTCCGGGAAAAACATCCGTTTAGCCGGGCTCACCCCTGGGACCCGGCTCTCTATACCCCACATGAGTGCAGCCGCCAGACATGAGGTAGGGAGGATGGTCTCTGGGTCAGACGGTGTGGCAGCGGGGCTATACAGGCATGAGAGCGCGTCAGATTTGACATTATTGGACCCAGGGTGGTAGGAGATAGTGAAATTAAAACAAGTGAATAACAGGGCTCATCAAGCCTGCCTTGGGTTGAGGCGTTTGAAGGTGTGGAGATATTCCAGGTTCTTATGGTCAGTCCACACTAGGAATGGATGTTCCGACCCCTGTAACCAGTGCCTCCACTCTTCCAACTCCATCTTAACCGCAAGTAACTCTCCATTTCCCACATCATAGTTCCTCTCAGCGGGGTTAAGTCGATGGGAAAGTAAGGCGAGGGATGCAGCTTTTGGTCCTGGGCAGAACGCTGGGACAGGACGCCCCCCACTCCAACGTTGAGGCGTTGACCTCCTACACGAACTGACGGAACAGGTCCGGATGGAATAAGATGGGAGCTGTAGTGAATCGATGATTGAGGTCCAAAAATACCCGGTCAGCTGCTGGAGACCACGTGAAAGGAACCTTGGGAGAGGTGAGTGCTGAGAGGGGGGAAGCCAGGGTGCTGTAAACCCGGATGAAGCTGCTGTAGAAATGAGCAAACCCTAGAAAACGTTGCAGCTGCACTCTGGAGGCCAATCCACCACCACTCTAACATTGTCAGAATCCATCTGAATAAACTTCAGACAATGCATGTGGTAGAACGGGCTCCAACCCATGATAGATCCAAAAGCACAGTCGAGCCACGAGCCATCAAAACCATGGCTACATAAGGTGATTTGATGATCAGGAACGGCATAGACTCACTGTGATTACCTGACACTCGCAGGTTGATAGGATCCGTATTGTTGGTAACTCTGCCAGTAGAACGCCCATCCAGTGCAGTAACGTCCATGGGAATAGGGAGGGGTTTTGTGGAGGTACCCAGCTCCGACACCATGATAGAGTCCATAAAACTCTCGTCGGCCCCAGTCAATGAGCACCCAGAGAGATTTGGACCCGTCACCTCACAGCAGGATGGCATGAAGAGGGTTACGAGTAAGAAGAGAAGAGGGGTACGAGTAAGGGGAGATTGGAAACTCCCCGTACGACTCACCAGCATACTCATCTGCTAATGAGCCTGGTCTTTTAATGGACAGGTAGATATCCAATGTTCTGTAGTACCACAATACAGACAGCGCTTGGTGCTCAGTCTGCGCAAGCGTTCAACTGGAGACAATCTAGCCCTGTCCAGTTGCATGGCCTCTGAAGGAAACGGGTCGACTGCCCTCTGTGATTCCCGAGGGAACTCGGGTGACATCGGATTCTCCCAGCCATCTAGACTTTGGGAACTTCCGTGATTCTTCGGAGGCGAGGTGGGAATCGTGGACGAGCGAGTGGGACCAGGAACAGACCTCCTCTTCCTCCTACGTTCCCGAAGCCGGCCATCGATCTGTAGGGTCAAGGCTATGAGTGAGTCGTGGTCTATGGGCAGCTCCCGGGCTGCGAGCTTCAACCACCTCCGATAATCCATGCAGGAACATGTCAAACAGGAATTCCGGGTTCCAGATACTTTCGGTGTCAAAAGTTGCGAAAATCCAGAGTCCTGTGATGTCACGCTCTCTGTCAACACATTAGGAATAGAACTTAAACACTTAACTTTTAAACCTATGGATAAGAGCGCCTGCTAAAATGTAAATGTAAACCTATTATCTCTCAGAACTAGGCTAAGTTGTTTGTTCACGCATAGGCCAAAGCATTTATGGCAGTATCCTAGTAAAGGCCTCCTGCAATATTTGCAATACAATATTTAGCTATATCATATTCTTTCTTCCTGTGTATCTCCAGGTCAATCGGAGATGCTGAGGCGTAAAGAGTACATGGAGCTGAAGGATGTGTTTGTTCCTTAGCTTTTATATACGCTGCCTGTAGCATATAATATCATCTGTCTCTCTGTGTTCCAGGTCAGTCCGAAACTCTGAGGAGGACAGAGTACGTGGAGCTGAAGGATGTGTTTGGAGTGAAGGTGAAGAGACGTCGTTCTGCGGGCCAGGAGACAGGGGGCACTCTCCTGGGCATCACTCTGTTCCAGTGTAAGAAGAAGGGACCCAAGCTGAAGGACCATGCCATTCACTTCAACAACATGAGCGTGGACCACTGTGAGATCTGGTTCAAAAAACTTAAGGAGATACTCAGTGGTAAGTGTCAGTGTCCTTCACAAAAAATACTTTAAACACATAGGACTGATTTCTCTGACAAAGATTGAGCCTAGTTCTAGACTCAATGGTGATTCTGCTTTTTAGTCTAAGGCTAGGCTTAATCCTGGTCAGGTAAACCCATACAGTATTTGGTATGACTGAGTAGTGCATTTTTATGTGGACTGAACCTATGGCGCCAAACTCAATTGTACTACCCCCAGTGGGCCATGGTTTTGACAAATATTTGAACACCAAACATACCAAGCTGTTTATGTTGGACAGCAATTTGCATTGATTTTGTTAAGTGCAACAGCCCACAATGATTTTGTTAAGTGCAACAGCCCACAATGATTTTGTTAAGTGCAACAGCCCACAATGATTTTGTTAAGTGCAACAGCCCACAATGATTTTGAGGCAGGCTCATATATTTGGTCTCTTAAAGTTCACTGGTAATAAAGCTATGCATTATCGATCACTATAGTCATTAGGATATCACAGTCTTTTTACAGGTTGTCACACATACAGTCTCCAATATCTTCCTATTGTGATTTTTTACAACTTATTTTAAGCAGCAAGTGAAAAAGATTCACACAGATGTTTTGGTAAAACCTGTGTGGAAATTCAAACCATGAAATATAAAAAAGCAGCACTGGAAATGTCCTGGACGTTTGTGTTGCAAGATATGTCATACAACTTAGTGACATATTACCAGACCGGATAAGCTCCTATGTGTTCCAAGCATAGAGATCACATGCTCGGGTTAACACAACACCTCCCAACAATTGCTCACTTTATATAATGCTAACAAACAAGAGGACTGGAAAAGGTCCTTAAGATATTGTTGACGAAACCTGAGATACTTTTTGTAAAAGGATGGAACCATTCCAACAGCAGTTAGTAGTTACAGAGGCACCAGAAACAGCATTATATCTGAATATGAGTTCAATATAAGGCATAGAGTGGCACCACCACCCCTATGTGGTTATTGGCTCTCTGAGTGTCTCCAGGAAGAGACCTCCCATGATGGGGACACCTGTCTCTGAGGGCCATGCTGGGCTGCCCTGGTCCTGACAGCCTGTCTCCCTGTCTCCCCCCATCAGCTCCGTAGAACGACAGATAATTACTAACTACAGGGTGGCCACCATCAACCTGTTCTTCAGGCCCTTGTGGCCAACACCTCCTCATCCTCATTCCACCCTCCCTCCTCCTCTCTTCCACCCTCCCACTCGCCTCCTCTCTCCCACTCGCCTCCTCTCTCCTACCCTCCTCCTCCTTATCCACTACTCCTCCTACCACCTCATCTCCTTCTTTCCCACCCTACTCCTCCTCTCTCCCACCCTCCTCCTACTCTTCAGGCAATGCCATGGCCGTCACACAAAAAAGTGGCCATTACCAACACCTCTTAATGAATCTACTACATGCTGCCTCCTCAGACATAATATCCTTGACAATTTAATGTCAACCCCAGACATGTTGACTAATATACAGTGTGTGCATAGAATGTATGTTGGAGTCTGACTGTTTCTGTAAGTGAGAAACCTGGTTTAGAGATAGCCCTACCAGGTGTAGCTTAGACAACCTAGACAGCCCCAGTTAGTGACACTGTCAGTCTGTGCATAATAAAACCATCTCTCCTTTCACAAGCCTGTCTGCTCCTCTCTGAAGCTCTGTTCCATCTTCCCTGTTCTGTTCTGTTCCTCAGGAAAAACAAGAGTGTGCCCCAAATGGCACCCTATGCCCTATATAGTTCACTACTTTTGACTAGAACCCCATGGGCCCAGTTAAAAAGTAGTGCACTACATTACCTATGAAAGAGGGTTCTATTTGGGATGTAGTACAACTTTGGCACAGCCAACTTTTAAAGCTGTACCTCTCTCAGCCTGAAGAAGATCCAAATCCTTGGCTAAATTCCAAATGGGACCCTATTCTATATATAGTGAACTACTTTTGACCAAGACCCATAGGCCTCTGGTCAAAAGGAAGTGCACTATGTTGGGAATAGGGTGCCATTTGGAATGCGGGCTTTGGGTTTTTGTGTGAGAGGACTGTGAGTACTTTAACATGAATAAATTAACATAATTAAAACAACATATCTGGAGGCAGCCTACAGGACACTGAATAAGCTAAAAAAATATTCTAGATTGTCTGCTATTAAAAACAACAATTTGATATTAGCTGGCATTTTTTGTTTAGGAATATGCAGCATAGATCATTTCATGAAACTAAGCCTGGGCTCCTGTTAAAAAAGCCTCATTGTACAGAATAGTTTTCACCAAATCTATTTCCAATTCAGCTTTTGATGTAAGACAGTGACAGTGTATTTGCACTACTACAGTATATATTAAATGATATCAACAAGAGACTGGTTATTGGGAGGCAGGTAGCCTAGTGTTTAGAGCGTTGGGCCAGGAACCGAAAGGTCGCTGGTTTGAATACCCGAGCCGACAAGGTGAAAAATCAGCTAATGTGCCCATGAGCAAGGCACTTAACCCTAATTAGCTCCAGGGGCGCCATACTACTATGACTGACTCTGTAAAACAACGCATTTCACTGCACCTATCCGGTGTATGAGTGAATATGGTTAAACCTGACAAAGATCCACTGCGGCTCAAAACATTGTCGCTATTAAAGCGTGGTGTTTGAAGCATAATGCAGAGGCCTTAGCCTTCACCTGGCGTTATGAGGCTTAAGTAAGTAGGTAAGTAAATTAGGAAAATAACAGACCTTTTTGTCTTTATCAACGAGGTATATAATCTTATATAAGATCCAATAATGGCCACATGAATCATTCATATATTCATATAGGCTCTATACAAAGAGTTAAAACATAAAGGGCTAAAAACAATCCTCTCCATTCTGTTGTTAAACAACTTTGCTCGGGTGTTTTATGGAGCTCTTACACTACATCTTATCAAAAGACTTATTCCAATGCACATATGAATTCATTTTAGAGGACAATGGCCAGTGGATCAACTGGGATGACCTTTTAGTTGAACTCTGAGCTTTTTCCCTTCTCTCTCTCTTTTTGTCCTCTCCTTCTCGCTCTCTCTTTTCTTCCCCCTGAGGGCCTTTAGCGGCAACAACAATAAAGTTCAACTTGATGCAGGAGTGTGACCATCCACTTTGACAAGAGCACCAAGGCCACATTATCTGTCCGGAGAGGGGAGACGGCCTGGTGGCGATGCAGGCCTGGTTGGTCTGATTGACCTGCCTGATAGACGGACCACTAATCTGTGAATGAAAGGAGGCTTTAAAAATGTCATGGAGGCGATTGTAGGTCTACACAGTGTTGCTTGCTCGCACAAGGCCAAGGGTATCAGAAAGACACAGACATTCTGCCTTGTACAGGTGTTGCCATTGTTAGCTCTGGCCTCTTGCACACGTTGGTCTGTCTGTGACCGGGCTGGAGACATTATCACACGACTGATGGCTGGTTTAATCTGGTGGCTGACATCCTCAGCTGGACCACGTCACCTCATGTGTCAGACCACATCACATGGCTTGTCACTGCAATGGCCAAGGCCCCATTTGATTTCCAGCGTTCAGAATCTGTCTCCAGGAAAGGAGAGAGAGGGGTTGATAATAAAGGAAAGGAGGGAGAGGGGTTGATAATAAAGGAAAGGAGAGAGAGGGGTTGATAATAAAGGAAAGGAGAGAGAGGGGTTGATAATAAAGGAAAGGAGAGAGAGGGGTTGATAATAAAGGAAAGGAGAGAGAGGGGTTGATAATAAAGGAAAGGAGAGAGAGGGGTTGATAATAAAGGAAAGGAGAGAGAGGGGTTGATAATAAAGGAAAGGAGAGAGAGGGGTTGATAATAAAGGAAAGGAGAGAGAGGGGTTGATAATAAAGGAAAGGAGAGAGGGGTTGATAATAAAGTTGAAAGGGAGAGAGGGGTTGATAATAAAGGAAAGGAGGGGTTGAGGAGAGGGGTTGATAATAAAGGAAAGGAGAGAGAGGGGTTGATAATAAAGGAAAGGAGAGAGAGGGGTTGATAATAAAGGAAAGGAGAGAGAGGGGTTGATAATAAAGGAAAGGGGTTGAGAGAGAGGGGTTGATAATAAAGGAAAGGAGAGAGAGGGGTTGATAATAAAGGAAAGGAGAGAGAGGGGTTGATAATAAAGGAAAGGAGAGAGAGGGGTTGATAATAAAGGAAAGGAGAGAGAGGGGTTGATAATAAAGGAAAGGAGAGAGAGGGGTTGATAATAAAGGAAAGGAGAGAGAGGGGTTGATAATAAAGGAAAGGAGAGAGAGGGGTTGATAATAAAGGAAAGGAGAGAGGGGTTGATAATAAAGGAAAGGAGAGAGAGGGGTTGATAATAAAGGGAAGGGGTTGAGAAAGGAGAGAGAGGGTTGATAATAAAGGAAAGGAGAGAGAGGGGTTGATAATAAAGGAAAGGAGAGAGAGGGGTTGATAATAAAGGAAAGGAGAGAGAGGGGTTGATAATAAAGGAAAGGAGAGAGAGGGGTTGATAATAAAGGAAAGGAGGGAGAGGGGTTGATAATAAAGGAAAGGAGAGAGAGGGGTTGATAATAAAGGAAAGGAGAGAGAGGGGTTGATAATAAAGGAAAGGAAAGAGAGAGGGGTTGATAATAAAGGAAAGGAGAGAGAGGGGTTGATAATAAAGGAAAGGAGAGAGAGGGGTTGATAATAAAGGAAAGGAGAGAGAGGGGTTGATAATAAAGGAAAGGAGAGAGAGGGGTTGATAATAAAGGAAAGGAGAGAGAGGGGTTGATAATAAAGGAAAGGAGAGAGAGGGGTTGATAATAAAGGAAAGGAGGAGAGGGGTTGATAATAAAGGAAAGGAGAGAGAGGGGTTGATAATAAAGGAAAGAGAGAGAGAGGGGTTGATAATAAAGGAAAGGAGAGAGAGGGGTTGATAATAAAGGAAAGAGGGGTTGAGAGAGAGGGGTTGATAATAAAGGAAAGGAGAGAGAGGGGTTGATAATAAAGGAAAGGAGAGAGAGGGGTTGATAATAAAGGAAAGGAGAGAGAGGGGTTGATAATAAAGGAAAGGAGAGAGAGGGGTTGATAATAAAGGAAAGGAGAGAGAGGGGTTGATAATAAAGGAAAGGAGAGAGAGGGGTTGATAATAAAGGGAAAGGAGAGAGAGGGGTTGATAATAAAGGAAAGGAGAGAGAGGGGTTGATAATAAAGGAAAGGAGAGAGAGGGGTTGATAATAAAGGAAAGGAGAGAGAGGGGTTGATAATAAAGGAAAGGAGGGAGAGGGGTTGATAATAAAGGAAAGGAGAGAGAGGGGTTGATAATAAAGGAAAGGAGAGAGAGGGGTTGATAATAAAGGAAAGGAGAGAGAGGGGTTGATAATAAAGGAAAGAGAGGGGTTGATAATAAAGAGAGGGGTTGATAATAAAGGAAAGGAGAGAGAGGGGTTGATAATAAAGGAAAGGAGAGAGAGGGGTTGATAATAAAGGAAAGGAGAGAGAGGGGTTGATAATAAAGGAAAGGAGAGAGAGGGGTTGATAATAAAGGATAATAAAGGAGAGAGAGGGGTTGATAATAAAGGAAAGGAGAGAGAGGGGTTGATAATAAAGGAAAGGAGAGAGAGGGGTTGATAATAAAGGAAAGGAGGAGAGGGGTTGATAATAAAGGAAAGGAGAGAGAGGGGTTGATAATAAAGGAAAGGAGAGAGAGGGGTTGATAATAAAGGAAAGGAGAGAGAGGGGTTGATAATAAAGGAAAGGAGAGAGAGGGGTTGATAATAAAGGAAAGGAGAGAGAGGGGTTGATAATAAAGGAAAGGGAGAGAGAGGGGTTGATAATAAAGGAAAGGAGAGAGAGGGGTTGATAATAAAGGAAAGGAGAGAGAGGGGTTGATAATAAAGGAAAGGGGGTTGATAATAAAGGAGAGGGGTTGATAATAAAGGAAGGAGGAGAGAGGGGTTGATAATAAAGGAAAGGAGAGAGAGGGGTTGATAATAAAGGAAAGGAGGGAGAGGGGTTGATAAAGGAAAAGAAAGGAAAGGAGAGAGAGGGGTTGATAATAAAGGAAAGGGGAGAGAGAGGGGTTGATAATAAAGGAAAGGAGAGAGAGGGGTTGATAAGAAAGGAAAGGAGAGAGAGGGGTTGATAATAAAGGAAAGGAGAGAGAGGGGTTGATAATAAAGGAAAGGAGGGAGAGGGGTTGATAATAAAGGAAAGGAGGGGAGAGGGGTTGATAATAAAGGAAAGGAGAGAGAGGGGTTGATAATAAAGGAAAGGAGAGAGAGGGGTTGATAATAAAGGAAAGGAGGGAGAGGGGTTGATAATAAAGGAAAGGAGAGAGAGGGGTTGATAATAAAGGAAAGGAGAGAGAGGGGTTGATAATAAAGGCAAGGAGAGAGAGGGGTTGATAATAAAGGAAAGGAGAGAGAGGGGTTGATAATAAAGGAAAGGAGAGAGAGGGGTTGATAATAAAGGAAAGGAGGGAGAGGGGTTGATAATAACGGCAAGGAGGGAGACGAGTTTCAGAGCAACACCTTTTGTGTTTAACTGTCAGCTGGGACACTCCCTCCATTGTGCGACGTTATTAGAGGCTCCCTGGGAAACGAGGGTGCAGGGATTCACCGTTCCCTCTGTAACAGGTGAGAGCTCCTGTAGTCCAGCGTGCCACAGTTTATATTCCCCCTAAGGGAGAAATGATTCAGCAGCACCGCTGACTTAACAACAGCTTCACAATAAAACAAGATACATAATCCCCCAATGGAAAACAGAGCGAGAGAGAAGGAGAGCACAGTGCACTGTGTACCATTGTGTGAGGCTATCCAGGTATAATTGTAACAGGAAGTCATGTGTGCTGAGGCTCAAAGCAGCATGTGGCCCAAAGTAGTGCATTTGTCTCTTATCTTGGCGAAGGAGAAATGCTCACTAACAGGAATGGAAACAAATTTGTGCACAAAATTTGAGAAAAATACACTTTTTGTGGAACATTTGTGGGAGGTTTTATTTCAGCTCTTGAAACATGGGACCACCACGTTATATGTTGCGTTTATATTTTTGTTCGGTATAAATAGTTTTATGACATATAACTTAATCTGTTTTATAAGAGTCCAGCAAGTAGTCATATGCTGAGAATGATATTACTGTCTGTGTTGTGCTGTGCATGCTGGAGGACTGTATTAAGGACTTTACCCTGGTCCCCTGCCTGCCTGCTGACTGGAGGAGTATATTATGTTACCCTGGTCCCTGCCTGCCTGCTGACTGGAGGAGTGTATTATGTTACCCTGGTCCCTGCCTGCTAGCTGACTGGAGGAGTGTATTGTGTTACCCTGGTCCCTGCCTGCCTGCTGACTGGAGGAGTGTATTATGTTACCCTGGTCCCTGCCTGAAAGCTGACTGGAGGAATATATTATGTTACCCTGGTCCCTGCCTGCCTGCTGACTGGAGGAGTATATTATGTTACCCTGGTCCCTGCCTGCTAGCTGACTGGAGGAGTGTATTGTGTTACCCTGGTCCCTGCCTGCTAGCTGACTGGAGGAGTGTATTTGTTACCCTGGTCCCTGCCTGCCTGCTGACTGGAGGAGTGTATTATGTTACCCTGGTCCCTGCCTGCTAGCTGACTGGAGGAGTGTATTGTGTTACCCTGGTCCCTGCCTGCCTGCTGACTGGAGGAGTGTATTATGTTACCCTGGTCCCTGCCTGCTAGCTGACTGGAGGAATATATTATGTTACCCTGGTCCCTGCCTGCCTGCTGACTGGAGGAGTATATTATGTTACCCTGGTCCCTGCCTGCTAGCTGACTGGAGGAGTGTATTGTGTTACCCTGGTCCCTGCCTGCTAGCTGACTGGAGGAGTGTATTGTGTTACCCTGGTCCCTGCCTGCCTGCTGACTGGAGGAGTGTATTATGTTACCCTGGTCCCTGCCTGCCTGCTGACTGGAGGAGTGTATTATGTTACCCTGGTCCCTGCCTGCTAGCTGACTGGAGGAGTGTATTGTGTTACCCTGGTCCCTGCCTGCCTGCTGACTGGTGGAGTGTATTATGTTACCCTGGTCCCTGCCCGCTAGCTGACTGGAGGAATATATTATGTTACCCTGGTCCCTGCCTGCTAGCTGACTGGAGGAGTGTATTATGTTACCCTGGTCCCTGCCTGCTAGCTGACTGGAGGAATATATTATGTTACCCTGGTCCCTGCCTGCTAGCTGACTGGAGGAATATATTATGTTACCCTGGTCCCTGCCTGCTAGCTGACTGGAGGAGTGTATTGTGTTACCCTGGTCCCTGCCTGCTAGCTGACTGGAGGAGTATATTATGTTACCCTGGTCCCTGCCTGCTAGCTGACTGGAGGAGTGTATTATGTTACCCTGGTCCCTGCCTGCTAGCTGACTGGAGGAGTGTATTGTGTTACCCTGGTCCCTGCCTGCTAGCTGACTGGAGGAGTGTATTGTGTTACCCTGGTCCCTGCCTGCTAGCTGACTGGAGGAATATATTATGTTACCCTGGTCCCTGCCTGCTAGCTGACTGGAGGAGTGTATTATGTTACCCTGGTCCCTGCCCGCTAGCTGACTGGAGGAATATATTATGTTACCCTGGTCCCTGCCTGCTAGCTGACTGGAGGAATATATTATGTTACCCTGGTCCCTGCCTGCTAGCTGACTGGAGGAGTGTATTGTGTTACCCTGGTCCCTGCCTGCTAGCTGACTGGAGGAGTATATTATGTTACCCTGGTCCCTGCCTGCTAGCTGACTGGAGGAGTGTATTGTGTTACCCTGGTCCCTGCCTGCTAGCTGACTGGAGGAGTATATTATGTTACCCTGGTCCCTGCCTGCTAGCTGACTGGAGGAATATATTATGTTACCCTGGTCCCTGCCTGCTAGCTGACTGGAGGAGTGTATTGTGTTACCCTGGTCCCTGCCTGCTAGCTGACTGGAGGAGTATATTATGTTACCCTGGTCCCTGCCTGCTAGCTGACTGGAGGAGTGTATTGTGTTACCCTGGTCCCTGCCTGCTAGCTGACTGGAGGAGTGTATTGTGTTACCCTGGTCCCTGCCTGCTAGCTGACTGGTGGAGTGTATTATGTTACCCTGGTCCCTGCCCACTAGCTGACTGGAGGAGTGTATTATGTTACCCTGGTCCCTGCCTGCTAGCTGACTGGAGGAATGTATTGTGTTACCCTGGTCCCTGCCCGCTAGCTGACTGGAGGAGTATATTATGTTACCCTGCTCCCTGCCCGCTAGCTGACTGGAGGAGTATATTATGTTACCCTGGTCCCTGCCTGCTAGCTGACTGGAGGAGTATATTATGTTACCCTGCTCCCTGCCTGCTAGCTGACTGGAGGAGTATATTATGTTACCCTGCTCCCTGCCCGCTAGCTGACTGGAGGAGTGTATTGTGTTACACATTAACAGCCTTTCCATTAAGTCACCCTGTGTATCCATGGAGACACTACCTTCTCTCCAGCACCTCTGAACAGATAGCAGTCCCTCACTCAGCCTAGCTTAGTCCACCATGTTTTCTGTTGTTGGTCTTTGTGAACTTAGTTTGGTGAGGTGGGAAAACTTCCCAATGGGCGAGTCAAGTGAATTAGTTAGAGAGAAAGTGGATTGTGTGGATGTACTGGATGAATGGGTGGGTGAATGAACCAGTAAGGGATATACAGTGGGGAGAACAAGTATTTGATACACTGCCGATTTTGCAGGTTTTCCTACTTACAAATCATGTAGAGGTCTGTAATTTTTATCATAGGAACACTTCAACTGTGAGAGACGGAATCTAAAACAAAAATCCAGAAAATCACATTGTATCATTTTTAAGAAATTAATTGACATTTTATTGCATGACATAAGTATTTGATCACCTACCAACCAGTAAGAATTCTGGCTCTCACAGACCTGTTAGTTTTTCTTTAAGAAGCCCTCCTGTTCTCCACTCATTACCTGTATTAACTGCACCTGTTTGAACTTGTTACCTGTATAAAAGACACCTGTCCACACACTCAATCAAACAGACTCCAATGGCCTCTCCACAATGGCCAAGACCAGGGAGCTGTGTAAGGACATCAGGGATACAATTGTAGACCTGCACAAGGCTGGGATGGGCTACAGGACAATAGGCAAGCAGCTTGGTGAGAAGGCAACAACTGTTGGCGCAATTATTAGAAAATGGAAGACGTTCAAGATGACGGTCAATAACCCTCGGTCTGGGGCTCCATGCAAGATCTCACCTCGTGGTGCATCAATGATCATGAGGAAGGTGAGGGATCAGCCCAGAACTACATGGCAGGACCTGGTCGATGACCTGAAGAGAGCTGGGACCACAGTCTCAAAGAAAACCATTAGTAACACACTACGCCGTCATGGATTTAAATCCTGCAGCGCACGCAAGGTCCCCCTGCTCAAGCCAGCGCATGTCCAGGCCCGTCTGAAGTTTGCCAATGACCATCTGGATGATCCAGAGGAGGAATGGGAGAAGGTCATGTGGTCTGATGAGACAAAAATAGAGCTTTTTGGTCTAAACTCCACTCGCCGTGTTTGGAGGAAGAAGAAGGATGAGTACAACCCCAAGAACACCACCCTAACCGTGAAGCATGGAGGTGGAAACATAATTCTTTGTGGATGCTTTTCTGCAAAGGGGACAGGACGACTGCACTGTATTGAGGGGAGGATGGATGGGGCCATGTATCACGAGATCTTGGCCAACAACCTCCTTCCCTCAGTAAGAGCATTGAAGATGGGTCATGGCTGGGTCTTCCAGCATGACAACGACCCGAAACACACAGCCAGGGCAACTAAGGAGTGGCTCCGTAAGAAGCATCTCAAGGTCCTGGAGTGGCCTAGCCAGTCTCCAGACCTGAACCCAATAGAAAATCTTTGGAGGGAGCTGAAAGTCCGTATTGCCCAGCGATAGCCCCGAAACCTGAAGGATCTGTAGAAGGTCTGTATGGAGGAGTGGGCCAACATCCCTGCTGCAGTGTGTGCAAACCTGGTCAAGAACTACAGGAAATGTATGATCTCTGTAATTGCAAACAAAGGTTTCTCTACCAAATATTAAGTTCTGCTTTTCTGATGTATCAAATACTTATGTCATGCAATAAAATGCAAATGAATTACTTAAAAATCATACAACGTGATTTTCTGGATTTTTGTTTTAGATTCTGTCTCTCACAGTTGAAGTGTACCTATGATAAAAATTACAGACCTCTACATGCTTTATAAGTAGGAAAACATGCAAAATTGGCAGTGTATCAAATACTTGTTCTCTCCACTGTAGGTGTTGTGGTGAAGGATACAGGACAAGGTGGATAAGGGAGTTAGTGATTGAGTGTTTTAATTGAATCATGGGAGACAGTTGTTGAGTTAGATGAGTAGGAGAGTGTTTAAGTGTGTTACTGAATGACCATGTGAGTTACATCAAGGGAGAGCATGAGTGAATCTGAGTTTGTGTGTGCCTGTGTGTGCCTCTGTGTGCCTCTGTGTGCCTCTGTGTGCCTCTGTGTGCCTGTATTTGTGCTTCAGTGTGTGTGTGTTCTCTCATCATGGGAGAGTGGCAGTGTGTGTGTTTATAGCCGTCTGCTCCTGTCTCTCTCTGTGGAGGATGAAACAGAGCGTAGCAGATGCTCAACTCTGTACCAAAGGTATCACAGACATACAGTATTACTTTCACTGCATGGAGTACCAGTCCTGTCTCAGTGTATTCCCCACAGACTGTCTGCCTGCCTGTCTGCCTGCCTGTCTGCCTGCCTGTCTGCATGTCTGGCCTCGTCTCTCTGTCACACCAAACCCTGTTATCTGTCATTGTTGAAGCACAGACCACATGTCATGTCTGACACATACACGCTGTATTTCTAAAAGATAACACAGCAGCAGAGGAACACAGGTTCGTCACCTACAGTGAAAACACAGCAGCAGAGGAACACAGGTTCGTCACCTACAGTGAAAACACAGCAGCAGAGGAACACAGGTTCGTCACCTACAGTGAAAACACAGCAGCAGAGGAACACAGGTTTGTCACCTACAGTGAAAACACAGCAGCAGAGAAACACAGGTTCGTCACCTACAGTGAAAACACAGCAGCAGAGGAACACAGGTTCGTCACCTACAGTGATAACACAGCAGCAGAGGAACACAGGTTCATCACCTACAGTGAAAACACAGCAGCAGAGGAACACAGGTTCGTCACCTACAGTGAAAACACAGCAGCAGAGGAACACAGGTTCGTCACCTACAGTGATAACACAGCAGCAGAGGAACACAGGTTCGTCACCTACAGTGAAAACACAGCAGCAGAGGAACACAGGTTCGTCACCTACAGTGAAAACACAGCAGCAGAGGAACACAGGTTCGTCACCTACAGTGATAACACAGCAGCAGAGGAACACAGGTTCGTCACCTACAGTGATAACACAGCAGCAGAGGAACACAGGTTCGTCACCTACAGTGAAAACACAGCAGCAGAGGAACACAGGTTCGTCACCTACAGTGAAAACACAGCAGCAGAGGAACACAGGTTTGTCACCTACAGTGAAAACACAGCAGCAGAGAAACACAGGTTCGTCACCTACAGTGAAAACACAGCAGCAGAGGAACACAGTCACCTACAGTGATAACACAGCAGCAGAGGAACACAGGTTCATCACCTACAGTGAAAACACAGCAGCAGAGGAACACAGGTTCGTCACCTACAGTGAAAACACAGCAGCAGAGGAACACAGGTTCGTCACCTACAGTGATAACACAGCAGCAGAGGAACACAGGTTCGTCACCTACAGTGAAAACACAGCAGCAGAGGAACACAGGTTCGTCACCTACAGTGAAAACACAGCAGCAGAGGAACACAGGTTCGTCACCTACAGTGATAACACAGCAGCAGAGGAACACAGGTTCGTCACCTACAGTGATAACACAGCAGCAGAGGAACACAGGTTCGTCACCTACAGTGAAAACACAGCAGCAGAGGAACACAGGTTCGTCACCTACAGTGAAAACACAGCAGCAGAGAAACACAGGTTTGTCACCTACAGTGAAAACACAGCAGCAGAGGAACACAGGTTCGTCACCTACAGTGAAAACACAGCAGCAGAGAAACACAGGTTTACCTACAGTGAAAACACAGCAGCAGAGGAACACAGGTTCGTCACCTACAGTGAAAACACAGCAGTAGAGAAACACAGGTTCGTCACCTACAGTGAAAACACAGCAGTAGAGAAACACAGGTTCATCACCTACAGTGACAACACAGCAGCAGAGGAACACAGGTTCATCACCTACAGTGAAAACACATATGATGCTGTGAATCTCTTCACTGCACTCATTTGATTTAATATAATATTGTGGTTTATAGTGTACTTAGTGCTGGTACATATTCACAAAGCTGATGTTGTTAACCTTTAGTGAAAGGAACCAGAGACACATTCCCGTAGGTGTTTTTGGATTATTTAAGGATGAACCCATTTTCTGTTATAATCACAACACAGTTTTTATATTCACAATACAGTTTTTATATTGGCAATACGGTTTTTATATTGACAATACAGTTTTTATATTGACAATACAGTTTTTATATTCACAACACAGTTTTTATATTCACAACACAGTTGTCACAGTTCTGTCTTCTGGGAATCACTCCTGATGAAATATTACTGTCAATCTGGGATATCTTTGAATGACATCCCTCTGTTAAAAGCAATACAGACTATTCACACAGCCAAAATTATCCCAAATATCTAGTCCATTTATTCAGCATGGAGGGAGGATTGGGATGGGGGCAGAGTACATTTGGACGGGGGGATTGTGTGTGTGTGTGTCTGTATGAATGAGTGTGTGTGTGTTCGGAGCCAGATCCAGAGCCTTAGCCCGGTGATCCCCCTGCTTGAGATGTCCGGGTGGGGAGGGGTGTCGTGGAGGTACTGGGGGTTCCCCTATCGCTAATGCGTTCTAATGCCAGCTCCTGACACAGCGGCAGATGCTCCCGGTTTGGCAGGGGATCTGTCCCCCCCACCTCCCCCTCGTATGGAGGCTACGCCACGAGAAGAAGCAAAAGATGGGGACAAGATGGGGTCAAGACGAGTCCAGCCTAGACGACTCAGTACTCTGTTAGCGTGGTCCCAGATCTGTTTGTGGTTTCTTGCCTACACCTATGGTCGTTGTCGCACGTGACCGCAAAAACAGATCTCGGGATCATGCTAGTTCTCCATCTCCTGTATGTCTCTCTCTAAATACCCTTTCCTCTCCTGGATCCAACAGATGAGATCCAGGACCCAGCCATATGAGACCCTGACCTTCCTCACACACAGGCCTCCCATCTCAGGCTCAGCCAAGATTGTCGTTTACCACCTAGCCAGCCTGCCTGTCAGGGATTTTCAGCAGGGGAAAATAAGACATCTGTTCCTAAAGGATTAGCAAATATTTGGTGCCCTTCTGAAAGCCTGTCTGTGTGTGTCTGAGCAGTCACTGAGCTGCATATGTGCCTTACATCTCTCTCTCTCTCTCTCTCTCTCTCTCTCTCTCTCTCTCTCTCTCTCTCTCTCTCTCTCTCTCTCACTTTTGTGTTTCTTACTCTCTTTGTTTCTTACTCTTCTTTCACCCTCTCTGGTGAACCCTCACCCTCCCAGTGTTTTTAAGCTCATTAAATGGAAGAATAGCAGCCTACAGTCCAATGAAAAGAATAGGGACAACACTGATCCTGATAGAACAGGAGGCTGAGGCGGCTGAGTAATTGGCCTCAGCTGTAATAGCCATACTTAAATTCCAAATAGCACCCTATTTCCTATATAGTGCACTACTTTTGATCAGATCCTATGGGACCTGGTCAAAAGTAGTGCACTCTATAGGGAGTATGGTGCCATTTGGGACAGTCAAAAGTAGTACACTCTATAGGGAGTATGGTGCCATTTGGGACAGAACTATATAATTCCCATCAGATCCCCATTGTGATCGTTAGCCCACCAGAGGGGAGGAGGCTCTTCGTCTTCCTGGTACTGGATGGATAGAAACTTTATTTTCCAACAGAATCAATGAGAAACCTGACCTCAGATCCAGGTAATTTACTGGTGGTTATGGGAAAAGTAGTCCCTGGTGACTTGTGGTTGTCTCCAGGGGTAGAGAGAAGCCCTTAGCAGGTCTAAGCAGCAGATGCTCTTGTGACTAAGTCTCGACCACAGGAGCCACCCTCCTCTCCTCCTGGTTCTGTCTGTCTACACTTAGTGGGGCTGGAGGTCCGACAGATGTAGTCACTGTGTTGGGCGACGTGTGGTGTGTGTGTGTGTGTGTGTGTGTTGGGTGACATTAGGCCAGCAGTATGGTCCTCAGGGGTAATGCAGCATTAAACCCATGAGTCAGAGGCTGAATATATTATCATCTGATGCAAACTGATGATCTCATTTAGTTGTCCTCAAGTGGCTGCAATATCACTCTCTAATCAACCATACAGTAATTCAGTCAATGTATTCAGTCAATGTAGCATCATCATTGGTTGTCAGGTTAAGCTCCCACGAATGTTAGCAACTTATAGGATAACTAATATAAGCTTTGTGTTTGTAAAGCAGATTATTAGGATTTTCAGGGATCAATTGGAAACCATAGCTTGCAAGTATTTTTCATCTAGCAGGAAAAAGTCTGTAAATGAGCATATTGATGCATTTTTGGGTGAACTAAAGTGACCCAATAAGTCCATGTTGATGTTGTGTGTGTTATCCAGTGTTGATGGTTAACATTTCCTTGCCTCATAGTGAGAGAGAGAGAGAGAGGACTTAGTTAAACCCTGATTGAAGAGAGAGATCCCTCCCCAACCTGGCTCCCCTGTCAGCCATGTTGCTATGGTACATAATCCTCTGTGTAGTCTGAAGCCTGTAGGAAAGCTCTACTGAGGACTGGACTGAAACAGCCTAATTCTCTGCATCATATGAAGACTCAGGTTTCATGTTGTTTTAGAAAGCAGAAGGCCAACCGGATTTACAGTCATGGGGTTCCAATTGCCTAATTAGGTTTCCAATGACCTATGGTCACTAACAGTAGAATAAATGTTGTGATCCACATTATGATGTTTACAAAAACAAACTGCACACTAATGCACAATCTAGTGATCATGTTGCCAATGGTCTGATAGATCGATCTAATAGCTAGGTCTGTCTGTCTGTCTGTCTGTCTGTCTGTCTGTCTGTCTGTCTGTCTGTCTGTCTGTCTGTCTGTCTGTCTGTCTGTCTGTCTGTCTGTCTGTCTGTCTGTCTGTCTGTCTGTCTGTCTGTCTGTCTGTCTGTCTGTCTGATCTAGTGATCATGTTGACAATGGTCTGATAGATCGATCTTACAGCTAGGTCTGTCTGTCTGTCGTCTGTCTGATCTAGTGATCATGTTATGGTCTGATAGAGTGATCTAATGGCTAGGTCTGTCTGTCTGTCTGTCTGTCTGTCTGTCTGTCTGTCTGTCTGTCTGATCTAGTGATCATGTTGCCAATGGTCTGATAGATTGATCTAATAGTAGGCTGTCTGTCTGTCTGTCTGGCCTGTCTGTCTAACCCTCCTGAGCCTCCTGGTCTGATAGATCGATCTTCCTGGTCTGAGCTGTCTCCTGGGCTGTCTGTCTGTCTGTCCTTCCCCTGTCTGCCTGCCCTGTTGTCTCCTGAGCCCCTGATCCAGGCATGTTGACATGGTCTGACAGATCGATCTTCCAGCACCTGCTCCCTGTCTGTCAGGTCCTCAGAACCCTGATCTAGGATCAGGTTGGACAGCCAGGTCTGTCTGTCTGTCTGTCTGTCTGTCTGTCTGTCTGTCTGTCTGTCTGTGGTCTGTCTGAGTGATCATGTTGCCAATGGTCTGATAGATCGCACTAGGTCTGTCCTGTCTGTGGTCTGTCCTGTCTGTCTGTCTGTCTGTCTGTCTGTCTGTCTGTCTGTCTGTCTGATCTATGATCATGTTGACAATGGTCTGACAGTGGATCTTACAGCTAAAGTCTTCTGGGTGGATAGTCTGTCTGTCTGGAGTCTGTCTGTCACAGTGGTCCCTAAGGACTGTCTGGGTGGATCTAGTGATCATGTTGCCACAGTGGACCTGAAGGTCTTAGGGGTCTGTCTGATAGTCAAGATCTAGAGCACCACAGTGGACCCTGTCTGTCTTGGGGTGGATAGTGAGATCTGGAGCTGTCTGTCTGTCTGTGGACCCTAAGGTCTGTCTGGTGGTCTGTCTGTCTGTCTGAGTCTGTCTGATCTAGTGATCATGTTGACAATGGTCTGATAGATCGATCTTACAGCTAGGTCTGTCCGTCCGTCCGTCCGTCCTATGATCAATAGATACAGTGTGGCTTAGTGTGTGTCTGTGGTCCCCTCCCTCTGCGAGGCTGTGGGCTGTGTGGAGTAAGGTGGGGTGATGATGAACTCCCGTGGCTCCCCTGGCCTCCTCCTAACCCTCCTGAGCCTCCTGGGCTGAGCCTCCTGGGCTGAGCCTCCTGATCCTTCCCCTGGCCTGCCCTGTTCCTCCTGAGCCCCAACCCAGGCAGCAGTGACAGCATCCTTCCTGCACCTGCTCCCAGCATCAGGGCCTCAGAACCCTGGAGGAGTGGGAGAGGATGGAGAGACCAGAGTGTCACAGTGGACCTGAAGGTCTTAGGGGGTGGATAGCAAGATAGGAGCACCACAGTGGACCCTAAAGACTTAGGGGGTGGATAGTGAGATAGGAGCACCACAGTGGACCCTAAGGACTTAGGGGGTGGATAGCGAGATAGGAGCACCACAGTGGACCTGAAGGTCTTAGGGGTGGATAGAGCGATAGGAGCACCATAGTGGACCCTAAAGACTTAGGGGGTGGATAGTGAGATAGGAGCACCACAGTGGACCCTAAGGACTTAGGGGGTGGATAGCGAGATAGGAGCACCACAGTGGACCCTAGGGTCTTAGGGGGTGGATAGCGAGATAGGAGCACCACAGTGGACCTGAAGGTCTTAGGGGGTGGATAGAGAGATAGGAGCACCACAGTGGACCTGAAGGTCTTAGGGGATGGATAGAGAGGAGTGGAAAGCAGGGCAGGAAGGCCCAGTGGGCCTGGAGATGTGATCCTGCTCTCTAGCCTCATCTGTCTGTCCTCTAGAGAGACTGGACCTGTACCTTCCTGAGCTTCTCTCCCCTTCCCCCATGACATCATCTCTCCCTGGGACCTGGATGTTGGTCCTCTCTGTCTGCACCTCCTCCTGGATTGTTGCTTGTTCCTTTCCTTTTGAACCTGTGACCCCGGGTGCGTCCACAAAACCCTGGTGATCACAATGTAATGTAAGCGCAGATAGCTGGGCGGCTGGCTGAGGGTCTGGGTCCGGGGTCAGAGCGGGAGTCTGTCAGAGCAGAGGCTGAGGGGCCATAGGGCTCATTAGCGGGTCGAAGTCAGGACCTTCAGGGACCAACCACCAGGGATTAGAGTAATGAAGGGGATAATGGAGACCATGAGGGGATGAGGGGTTCAGCGTGCTGCCTCTCCCTATCGATCCCTGGGTCTCCACCAGGCTCCAGGAAGGCCCAGGAGGGAACACTCCCTAATTCTGCCTAATTATGATTGAGTATGGAAACTCAGTAGCTCAGTGGCTAGGTGCTTAGTGGAGGGCAGGGGGAGAGAGAGGACAGGGGGAGCACAGAGAGCATGAGGGCGGGGAGAGAGAGATAGCGAGATAGAGGGCAGGGGGAGCACAGAGAGGGTGAGAGATGGCATGGGGAGAGAGCGAGAGGGCAGGGGGAGGACAGGGAGAGAGAGGGCAAAGGGAGCACAGGGAGAGACAGGGCAGGAGTGGGCACAGAGAGAGAGAGAGAGAAAGAGAGAGAGAGAGAGAGAGAGCGAGCACACATAGAGGGAGCAGAGAGAGAGAGAACAGGGGAGGAGAGAGAGGCCTACAGGGCATCTGTCTTTATTCATGACTCCCTCTGTCTCCTTGGCTGCAGTTCAGGCTGTGTAAGCGTTAGCCTCAACCCTCCTGACCTTTAGAAGGGAAGCAGACTCATCTCACTCTTTGTTCAGGTGATTTTACAGCAGGTGTCTCAGACCAATGTTTAATACACAGTGATACAACTGATCACGTCTAGGTGGGATGGCTGCTTTCACTGACTAACAGATGTGCTGGACCTGGACTGTAAAACCCATTGAAGCAGAAGTTGACCTGTTTGTTTGCCCTTTTTAATTCTATTCTCCTCTTTTTCATTTTTGGGGTCTAGACCAGGACTTTATACTGTGATATAAATAGGCTTTATCAATACATTTGATTGATTCTGCTTTTGTCTTGCAGGTTTCCAGAACAGGCCCAAGTCCCTGAAGGTGTTTGTGAACCCTGCCAGTCATAAGAAAGAGGCCTACCAGATCTACAGAGATGATGTGGCACCCCTCTTTCAGCTAGCAGACATCAAAGCTGATGTGACCAGTAAGTGTCCCTTGAGAATGTTATGTCAGGAGTGTGGTCCTGTGTGGCTTATTTGGTAAGATGGTGACACTCTATCAGATACACATATTGTGAAAAAAATTGCTCTCTCACTGCATTTTTAAGGCCGGGATTCAATTCATAGATGGGTCTAGCGCTGGACAGCCAACAATTCGCCTTTTAAAGGCATTTCCCCCAAAGTTCGTGCAGATCACATTCACAGTGAAATATGGATAAAACGTCTGCTAAAGTTTGATATCTCATTAGACTCGTGTGTGGGCTGGGCACAACCGTACATCTGACAACAGATGTTCTTTTGTCCCTCAGTACTGTGTGGTTTCCCTGCCCTGAGACAGTTATTCCTGGGTTAGGTGCTGTTCTGCCCTCAGGCCTTATCCACTCACATCACTCACCCTTCACTGCTTCACTATCACATCAACACCATGCTGTCCACCAGGGTCAATCCCTTTTAATTCCATTCATTCAATTTCCTGAATTGAATCAATTCAAGTGTGTGTGTTTGCGTGCGTGCGTGTGTGTGTGTGTATGTTTGCGTGCGTGTGTGTGTATGTTTGCGTGTGTGCGTGTGTGTGTGTGTGTGTGTTTGCGTGCGTGTGTGTGTGTATGTTTGCGTGTGTGCGTGTGTGTGTGTGTGTGTGTGTGTTTGCGTGTGTGTGTGTATGTTTGCGTGTGTGTGTGTTTGCGTGCGTGCGTGTGTGTTTGCGTGTGTGTTTGCGTGCGTGTGTGTGTGTATGTTTGCGTGTGTGCGTGTGTGTGTGTGTGTGTGTTTACATGCGTGCGTGAAGGGTCTCTGAAGTGCATCTCACACGTAATGACAGGACCAGTGTCTTCTCTCCTTCTCTCCTCTCCTCCTCTCCTCTCCTCACTCACTGAGTAACCTGACCTAGGGGGGGCTACACCCATCTGTTCCTCCTCCTCTCCCCCTCCCCCTCCTCCTCTCCCCCTCCTCCACCCCCCCATGTGTCCGTGCGTGAGTGTATTAATGCTGCTACCATTGTGTGTGTGTGTCTGTGCATACGTTAATGAATGCTGCTTCCAGAAGCCATTCAAATAGTAATATAATCTGGTTACATCCCAAATGGCATCTTATTCCCTATATAGTACACTACTTTTGACCAGTGCCAATAGGGCCCATAGGGCTCTGGTCGAAAGTAGTGCACTGTGTATGGAATAGATTTGCTGATGATGTGTTCCCCCCGGGGGGAGTGCAAGGGATGAGTGGTGGACGAGGAGCCATTAAAATACACTTTACCAAATATAAATGAAATGTATAATTCTGGGCCTGCAGTGGCCAGGGACCAACTGGGTTTGATGATGTTATAATCTCTGTTATTGATGATATTATTAGTCCTCTGAATTGGGAAGGTGACAAATGGATCAGCCATTTATTTGAACTACTGAATGATAATGTCGTTATCACAATATAATGACAGTCAGGTAGAAGTATGTGTTGCAGTTGTGCATCCTGATGTAATATGCTGACTGATGTACTATGCTGACTGAGATACTATGCTGGCTGATGTACTATGCTGACTGATGTACTATGCTGACTGAGGTACTATGCTGACTGATGTACTATGCTGACTGATGTACTATGCTGACTGAGGTACTATGCTGACTGAGGTACTATGCTGACTGTACTATGCTGACTGATGTACTATGCTGACTGATGTACTATGCTAACTGATGTACTATGCTGACTGATGTACTATGCTGACTGATGTACTATGCTGACTGATGATACTATGCTGACTGAGGTACTATGCTGACTGAGGTACTATGCTGACTGATGTACTATGCTGACTGACTGATGTACTATGTACTATGTACTGGCTGATGTACTATGCTGACTGATGTACTATGCTGACTATGTACTGGCTGATGTACTATGCTGACTGAGGTACTATGCTGGCTGATGTACTATGCTGACTGAGGTACTATGCTGACTGAGGTACTATGCTGGCTGATGTACTATGCTGACTGAGGTACTATGCTGACTGAGGTACTATGCTGACTGAGGTACTATGCTGGCTGATGTACTATGCTGACTGCTCACATATGTGTTATTTCTAAATATATTTAGTTAGTTTATTGCAACATACTGGCCACCTACTCGTCTTATTTCTTAGCAGTAAGAAGTCAAATTCAGTCATGTAGCTGAGATATGCAAATTCTTCTTCTATGCAGATTTTTCAATGAACAGGATAGCTTCTGAATAGCAGATGTTATCAGCATAGTTTTGTAGTGTATGTACACAACATACTGTCCATCAACATCATGTTGATGTGACAATACAAGGGCCGAACAGGGACCAGGACTTCCCCTGGTACCAGAGATGGGGACAGGGACCAGGACATCACCTGGTACCAGAGACGGGGACAGGAACCAGGACTTCCCCTGGTACCAGAGATGGGGACAGGGACCAGGACATCCCCTGGTACCAGAGACGGGGACAGGGACCAGGACATCCCCTGGTACCAGAGATGGGGACAGGGACCAGGACTTCCCCTGGTACCAGAGATGGGGACAGGGACCAGGACATCCCCTGGTACCAGAGATGGGGACAGGGACCAGGACATCCCCTGGTACCAGAGGCGGGGACAGGGACCAGGACTTCCCCTGGTACCAGAGATGGGGACAGGGACCAGGACATCCCCTGGTACCAGAGACGGGGACAGGGACCAGGACATCCCCTGGTACCAGAGACGGGGACAGGGACCAGGACATCCCCTGCTACCAGAGACTGGGCCAGGGACCAGGACATCCCCTGCTACCAGAGATGGGGCTAGGACATCCCTGGTATCAGAGATGGGGACAGGGACCAGGACATTCCCTGGTACCAGAGACTGGGCTAGAACATCCCCTGGTACCAGAGACTGGGCTAGGACATCCCCTGGTACCAGAGACTGGGCTAGGACATCCCCTGGTACCAGAGACTGGGCTAGGACATCCCCTGGTATCAGAGACTGGGCTAGGACATCCCCTGGTACCAAAGACTGGGCTAGGACATCCCCTGGTACCAGAGACTGGGCTAGGACATCCCCTGGTACCAGAGACGGGGCTAGAACATCCCCTGGTACCAGAGACTGGGCTAGGACATCCCCTGGTACCAGAGACTGGGCTAGGACATCCCATAGTACCAGAAACTGGGCTAGGACATCCCCTGGTATCAGAGACTGGGCTAGGACATCCCCTGGTACCATAGACTGGGCTAGGACATCCCCTAGTACCAGAGACTGGGCTAGGACATCCCCTGCTACCACAGACTGGGCCAGGGACCAGGACATCCCCTGGTACCAGAGATGGGGACAGGGACCAGGACATCCCCTGGTACCAGAGATGGGGACAGGGACCAGGACATCCCCTGCTACCAGAGACTGGGACAGGGACCAGGACATCCACTCATGAAATATTAATGTGGTCCTGCTGATAATAATGATGCACATTCTCACACAACAATACTCATCTGCAAGTGTCACATCAGTCGTGGTGGAACCTGTGATGTGTGTGATGGGTTGGTACAGCTGGGACTAACCCGCTCCGACGGAGAGGAGATGCCCCAGAAATGCTAAGTGGGGCATGGGCTTGTGATGCCATCTGCGGTATGGCACCCCGTTCCCCCATTTTCACTATTCACTGGCATCTGAGTGTGTGTGTGTGGTGTGGGGGGGTGCTTGTGTGTGTGTTTGCAATGGTGGGCAAGCCGATACATTGTGACAGTAACCTAGTCTCTAGAGATTCAGGAACATGGGTTCTCCTCTCCATGGCGTGCCACCCTCTCCCCCTGTCTCCTCCACTAGCCATCTCCCTGTCAACCTCCCTCCCCTGTCTCTTCCACTAGCCTTCCTCATCAACCTCTCTCCCCTGTCTCCTCCACTAGCCTTCCCCATCAACCTCTCCTCCCTGTCTCCTCCACTAGCATCAACCTCTCTCCCCTGTCTCCTCCACTAGCCTTCCCCATCAACCTCTCTCATCCCTGTCTCCTCCACTAGCCACCTCCCTGTCAACCTCTCTCCCCCTGTCTCCTCCACTAGCCACCTCCCTGTCAACCTCTCTCCCTTCTCCTCCACTAGCCTTCCCCATCAACCTCTCTCCCCTGTCTCCTCCACTAGCCTTCCCCATCAACCTCTCTCACCCTGTCTCCTCCACTAGCCTTCCCCATCAACCTCTCTCTCCTGTCTCCTCCACTAGCCACCCCCTGTCAACCTCCCTCCCCTGTCTCCTCCACTCAAGTCTCCTCCCAGCCCCCCTGTCAACCTTTCTCCCCCTGTCTCCTCCCTCCACTCAGCCACCCCCTCCTCAAGCCTTCCCTCTCAACCTCTCCCCTGTCTCCTCCACTAGCCTTCCCCATCAACCTCTCTCTCCCCTGTCTCCTCCACTAGCCATCAACCTCTCTCTCCCCTGTCTCCTCCACTAGCCTTCCCCTTGTCAACCTCTCTCCCCCTGTCTCCTCCACTAGCCACTCCCTGTCAACCTCCTCCCCTGTCTCCTCCCTGTCAACCTCTCTCTCCCCTGTCACCTCTCTCCCCTGTCTCCTCTTTGTCAACCTCTCTCTCCCCTGTCTCCCCCTGTCAACCTCTCCCTGTCCCCTGTCAACCTGTCTCTCCCCCTGTCAACCTCCCCTGTCTCCCCCTGTCAACCTCTCTCCCCCTGTCCATCAACCTCTCTCCCCCTGTCCCCTCCCCTGTCCATCTCTCTCCCCCTGTCCATCTCCCTTGTCCCCTCCAAGCCATCTCCCTGTCAACCTCTCTCCCTTTGTCGCCAGTGTTTGACTGATAAACCCACATCCCAATGTATCGACTCACCCATCTGCTGTTGTGAATTTCCATCATAGTAATCTGTCCTTCCTGTATCCTTCCCCCCCAAACAAACATTTGACCTCTTTCTACCTGTACAAATTCTGCCCTGCACTGCAACGGATTTAGGATTTAGAATTACACACCAACTTCAATAATATGTAGTACATATAACAACATATAATATGTAGTACATATAACAACATATAATATGTAGTACATATAACAACATATAATATGTATTTACATATAACAACATATAATATGTAGTACGTATAACAACATATAATATGTATTTACGTATAACAACATATAATATGTATTTACGTATAACAACATATAATATGTATTTACGTATAACAACATATAATATGTATTTACGTCTAACTACATAGAATATGTAGTACATCTAACTACATAGAATATGTAGTACATCTAACTACATAGAATATGTAGTACATCTAACTACATAGAATATGTAGTACATCTAACTACATAGAATATGTAGTACATCTAACTACATAGAATATGTAGTACATCTAACTACATAGAATATGTAGTACATCTAACTACATAGAATATGTAGTACATCTAACTACATAGAATATGTAGTACATCTAACTACATAGAATATGTAGTACATATAACAAGATATAATATGTAGTACATATAACAAGATATAATATGTAGTACATATAACAACATATAATATGTGATACATATAACTACATATAACTACATATAATATGTAGTACATATAACAACACATAATATGTAGTACATATAACAACATATAATATGTAGTACGTCTAACAACATATAATATGTAGTACATATAACTACATATAATATGTAGTACACATATAATATGTAGTACAAATAACTACATAGAATATCTAGTACATATAACTACATATAATATGTGGTACATATAACTACATATAATATGTAGTACGTATAACAAGATATAATATGTAGTACATATAACTACATATAATATGTGGTACATATAACTACATATAATATGTAGTACGTATAACTACATATAATATGTAGTACGTATAACAAGATATAATATGTAGTACATATAACAACATATAATATGTAGTACATATAACTACATATAATATGTAGTACATATAACAACATATAATATGTAATACATATAACTACATAAAATATGTAGTAACTACATAAAGTGCCTATGTATATGTATAATATGTAGTAACTACATAAAGTTTTCAGACCCATTTACCTTTTCCACAGGTTGTTATGTTACAGCCTTATTCTTAAAATGGATTCCATTTTTTACGAATCCTCAAGAATCTACACACAATTGGAAAAATGTCTACAAACCTGTTTTCGCTTCGTCATTATGGGGTCTGAATTAATTGTATAAAAAAAAACAGAAATAACTTATTTACATAAGTATTCAGACCGTTTGCTATGAGACTCGAAATTGAACTCAGGTGTTCCCTGTTTATATTGATCATCCTTGAGATGCTTCTACAACTTGATTGGAGTCCACCTGTGGTAAATTCAATTGATTGGACATGATTTGAGAAGGCACACACCTGTCTAGTTAAGGTCCCACAGTTGACAATGCTTGTCTGTGCCCAATATTGTTTGTACCATGTTTTGTGCTGCTACCATGTTGTGCTGCTGCCATGTTGTGTTGCTTCTAGAGGTCGACCGAATATGATTTTCAACGCCGAAACCGATTATTGGAGGACCGAAAAAGCCGATACCAATTAATCGGACGATTTAAACATTTTTTTAAATATATTTTAAAAAAAAATATATATATATGTTTGTAATAATGACAATTACAACAATCCTGAATGAACACTTTTATTTTAACTTAATATAATACATAAATAAAATCTATTTAGTCTCAAATAAATAATGAAACATGTTCAATTTGGTTTAAATAATGCAAAAACACAGTGTTGGAGAAGAAAGTAAAAGTGCAATATGTGCCATGTAAAAAAGCTAACGTTTAAGTTCCTTGCTCAGAACATGAGAACATATGAAAGCTGGTGGTTCCTTTTACCATGAGTCTTCAACATTCTCAGTTAAGTAGTTTTTGGTTGTAGTTATTATAGGAATTATGGCGCGTTGACTATTTCTCTCTATACCATTTGTATTTCATATACCTTTGACTATTGGATGTTCTTATAGGCACTTTAGTATTGCCAGCCTAATCTCTGGAATTGATAGGCTTGAAGTCATAAACAGCACTGTGCCTCAAGCATTGCTAAGAGCTGCTGGCAAAACGCAGGAAAGTGCTGTTTGAATGAATGCTTACGAGCTTGCTGCTGCCTACCACCGCTCAGTCAGACTGCTCTATCAAATATCAAATCCTAGACTTAATTATAATAAACACACAGAAATACGAGCCTTTGGTCATTAATATGGTCAAATCTGGAAACTATCATTTTGAAAACAAAACGTTTAGTCCTTCAGTGAAATACGGAACCGTTCCATATTTTATTGAACGGGTGGTAACCCCAAGTCTAAATATTGCTGTTACATTTCACATCCTTCAATGTTATGTCATAATTATGTACAATTCTGGCAAATTAATTATGGTCTTTGTTAGGAATAAATGGTGTTCACACAGTTCACAACGAGCCAGGCGGCCCAAACTGCTGCATATACCCTGACTCTGCTTGCACTGAACGCAAGAGAAGTGACACAGTTTCCCTAGTTAATATTGCCTGCTAACATGCATTTCTTTTAACTAAATATGGAGGCTTCAAAAAATATACTTCTGTGGATTGATTTTAAGAAAGGCATTGATGTTTATGGTTAGGTATAATTGTGCAATGATTGTGCTTTTTTCACGAATGTGCTTTTGTTAAATCATCCCCCGTTTGGCGAAGTTGAAGTAGGCTGTTATTCAATGATAAGTTAACTAGCAATGCCGATTTAATCGGTTGACCTCTATTTGCTATCGTGTTGTTGTCATGTTGTGTTGCTAGCATGTTGTGTTGTTGTCTCTTTATGTACTGTTGTGGTGTCTCTCTTGTCGTGATGAGTGTTTTGTCCTATATTTTATAACATTTATTATTTTTAATCCCAGCCCCGTTCCCACAGGAGGCCTTTTGCCTTTAGGTAGGTCGTTGTTGTAAATAAGAATGTGTTCTTAATTGACTTGCCTAGTTAAATAAAGGTCAAATAAAATACATTTAAAATATAAATGTCAGAGCAAAAACCAAGCAATGAGGTCGAAGGAATTGTCCAGAGAGCTCCGAGACAAGATTGTGTCGAGGCACAGATCGGGGAAGGGTACCAAAACATTTCTGCAGCATTGAAGGTCCCCAAGAACATAGTGGCCTCCATCATTCTTAAATGGAAGAAGTTTGGAACCACCAAGACTCTTCTTAGAGCTGGCCGCCCGGCCAAACTGAGCAATCGGGGGAGAATGGCCTTGGTCAGGGAGGTGACTAAGAACCCAATGGTCACTCTGACAGAGCTCTAGAGTTCCTCTGTGTAGATGGGAGAACCTTCCAGAATGACAACCATCTCTGCAGCACTCAAACAATCATGCCTTTATGGTCGAGTGGCCAGACCGAAGCCACTCCTCAGTAAAAGGCACATGACAGCCTGATTGAAGTTTTCCAAAAGGCACCTAAAGGACTATCAGAACATGATAAACAAGATTCTCTGGTCTGATGAAACCAATAACTATTTTGCCTGATACCAAGCGTCACGTCTGGAGGAAACCTGGCACCGTCCTTACTGTGAAGCATGGTGGTGGCAGCATCATGATGTGGGGATGTTTTTCAGCGGGAGGGACTGGGACTCGTCTGGATCGAGGAAAAGATTAACGTAGCAAAGTACAGAGATCCTTGATTTAAAACCTGCTCCAGAGTGCTCAGGACAAGGCAACGCAGGAGTGACTTCGGGACAAGTCTCTGAATGTCCTTGAGTGGCCCAGCCAGAGCCTGGACATGAACTTGATCGTACATCTCTGGAGAGAGCTGAAAATAGCTGTGCAGCGATGCTCCCCATCCAACCTGACAGAGCTTGAGAGGATCTGCAGAGAAGAATGGGAGAAACTCTCCAATAACAGGTGTGCTAAGATTGTAGCGTAATACCCAAGAAGACTCAAGTCTGTAATCGCTGCCAAAGGTATTTCAACAAAGTACTGAGTAAAGGGTCTGAATACTTATGTACATGTGATATTTCAGTTTTTTATTTTAAATAAATGTGCCAACTTTTCTTAAAACTTGTTTTTGCTTTGCCACTATGGGGTTTGTTTATAGATTTTTGATTTTTGATTTAACCTTTATTTAACTAGGCAAGTCAGTTAAGAACAAAATTCTTATTTACAGTGACAGCCTACCCCGGGCCAAACCCTCCTCTAACCCGGACGACACTGGGCCAATTGTGCGCCGCCCTTTGGGACTCCAGATCACGGCCATTTGTGATACAGCCCGGGACCGAACCAGGGTCTGTAGTGACGCCTCTAGCATTGCGATGCAGGCCTTAGACCGCTGTGCCACTCGGGAACCCCTAAATTGATGAGGGGAAAACAACTTTTTAATCAATTTTAGAATAAGGCTGTAACCTAACAAAATTTGGAAAAAGTCAAGGGGTCTGAATACTTTTCGAAGGCACTGTATAAATGTAGCAGTGTTGTATGTACTTGTAATATGTAGTGTTATAACCAGATAATGAACATGAGTAGTATCATTGCTGACTGTGTTTTGCATAAGCGAGAGGAGCTTTAACACTCAGGAGCCAGCCTTTTTGTACTGCTTCTATTTTCTTGATTAAAAATGCAAACAGCATACAAGTATAAATTCTGCTTCACAGACACCACCATATGTTCATCACAGCCACGTGCCAAACTAACATTGGATAGAGTTACTAAAAGTATTTTTTTTGTGCCAGCCATTCGATTTCATCTCTCCTTCATTAACACATGAACTATTTATTTTCTCTTGTCTTTCTCTCTTCACAGTCACTGAAAGAAAGGGCCACGCTCTCTCCGTTCTGAAAGAATCCAACTTGGACGGATATGATGGGTAGGGTTGCTTGCCACACAATCTGTTAGATGGTCTGTATAAATCCTCTCCAAAAAATTATATCAGAGTTAAAGAAAATGAACCAATACACTGATCTGTGCCAGTGCTCCCAGTACGGGAATGCAGCCACGGCAGACTGAATTCATTCTTTAATTCAGGGGTTAGGTAGGTAAACAAAAACACCACTTTGATATGGGCTTGTGTAATCAGCATTGCGATATTCTGAGATTTTGTACTGGACTGTGATGGGGAGAGGGGGAGAGATGCCGTGACACCAAGTCAACCCAGCCGAGGTGTGTGTCCTCTCCGGTGGGCACGGCAGGTGGCACTTTAATTACTTGTTCTGGAAAAAGTGATGAAGTACCTTCCGTCCAGCCAACTGCTGGTGTGCATGTACGTTTTACACCACACCACAGCTCCCATGTGTCTGCATTACAGTCACAATTAGATTCTCTGAGGCAGCTCCGGCCTCCTGTTAAACCAGGGTTGCTGCATAGGTGTCGCTTAGCGGTTCAGCACAGGCTAGTCTACACCACGACCCCACCCCTAGGATGGCTAGGAAAGAGCGGGGTAGGGGGAGAGAGGGTTGGCAGGAGAGGGGTAGAGGAGAGATAAAGGGGTAGAGTAGAGAGGGGTAGGGGGAGGGGGAGAGGAGAGATGTAGGGGAGAGGAGAGATGAAGGGGTAGGGGAGAGAGGAGAGATAAAGGGGTAGGGGAGAGAGGAGAGAAAGGGATAGGGAGAGGAGAGATAAAGGGGTAGGGGAGAGAGGAGAGATAAAGGGGTAGGGGAGAGGAGAGGGGCAGGGGAGAGGAGAGATAAAGGGGTAGGGGAGAGGAGAGATAAAGAGGTAGGGGAGAGGAGAGATAAAGGGGTAGGGGGAGAGGGGAGAGAGATAAAGGGGTAGGGGAGAGGAGAGAAAGGGGTAGGGGAGAGGAGAGATAAAGGGGTAGGGGAGAGAGGAGAGATAAAGGGGTAGGGGGAGAGGAGAGATAAAGGGGTAGGGGGAGAGGAGAGATAAAGGAGTAGGGGAGAGGAGAGATAAAGGGGTAGGGGAGAGAGGGCAGGGGGAGAGGAGAGACTGGGTACTGGAGAGGAGAAGGCGGTAGGGGAGAGAGGGTTAGAGACCGAGAAAGATGGGTAGAGACTGGAGAGCGGGGTAGAGACGGGAGTGACGGGGTGAGATGGGGAGAGAAGGGTAGAAACGGGAGTGAGGGGGAGAGATGGGGAATGACATGGAGAGAGGGGGAATGACAGGGAGAGGATGTAAGGGAGGGAGGTAGGCCGGGGAAGGAGGGAGGCAGGGGAGAGAGAGAGCGAGAGAGAGAGAGGCAGCAGGCAGGCAGGCAAGGAGGCAGGGGAGGGAGCGAGGGAGGGAGGGAGGGAGGGAGGGAGGCAGGCAGGCGAGGGAGGCAGGCAGGCAGGCAGGGGAGGAAGGAAAGGAGGTAGGGAAGGAAGTAAAGAGGCAGGGGGGGAGGGAGGCAGGGGAGGGAGGGAGGGAGGAAGGCAGGGGGAGGGAGAGGGGAAGGAGGGAGGGAGGTAGGTAGACAGGGGAAGGAGGTAGGCAGGGGAGGGAGGGAGGAAGGGATGGAGGGAGGGATGGCTGTCACATGCTCTGCTAGGCAGTTCTGATATGAGGGACAGATGGAGCAGGTGAGAATGATGACTGGTGGAAAAGCTGAGCTCAGGATCCTGCTGTCTGTCCTTCTTTCACAACCTCATTACTGTGGCCCACATATAATAGACAACCAATATCTCAGCAGACATTATAAGAAAACATTTTTGCTTTGTACTGTAGGTTGTTATGTTTGGATTTATGGTCGATGTTCAGAGTCAGATATGTTATTCTCTGCTTATCAACATTTTTATAATCACCTATACCTCAGTAGGCGTTATATGGAAAAAGGTATACTGTTTCATGTTTGGCTGTTCATGTGGATTTATGGTCGATATTCAGACATACACTGCTGTTCAAAAGTTTGGGGTCACTTAGAAATATCCTTGTTTTTGAAAGAAAATCAAGTTTTTTATCCATTAAAATAACATCAAATTGATCAGAAATACAGTGTAGACATTGTTAATGTTGTAAATGACTATTGTAGCTGGAAACAGATTTTTTTAAATGGAATATCTACATGCAGTTGAAGTCGGAAGTTTACATACACCTTAGCCAAATACATTTAAATTCAGTTTTTCACAATTCATGTAACGGCTGTCGTCGGAAGGATGAGACCAAGGCGCAGCGTTCCTTGAGTTCCACATAATATTTATTACTGAAGTGAAACTTTAGACAAAACAAAACAATAAAGAAAACAACGACCGAACAGCTTCGTTGTGCAAACTACCTGGTCACAAACGAAGAACAAGATCCCACACAGAAAGAGGGAAAAAAAGCTACCGAAGTACGATTCCCAATCAGAGACAACGATAGACAGCTGTCCCTGATTGAGAACCATACCTGGCCATACACAAAGAAATAGAAAACATAGAAACATGAACATAGAGTGCCCACCCAAATCACACCCTGACCAAACCAAAAATAGAGACATAAAAAGCTCTCTACGGTCAGGGCATGACAATTCCTGACATTTCATTCTAGTAAAAATTCCCTATCTTAGGTCAGTTAGGATCACCACTTTATTTTAAGAATGTGAAATATCAGAATAATGGTAGAGAGAATGATTTATTTAAGCTTTTATTTCTTTCATCACATTCCCAGTGGGACAGAAGTTTACATACACTCAATTAGCATTTGTTAGCATTGCCTTTAAATTGTTGAACATGGGTCAAATGTTTCTGGTAGACTTCCACAAGCTTCCCATAATAAGTTGTGTGAATTTTGGCCCATCCCTCCTGACAGAGCTGGTGCAACTGAGTCAGGTTTGTAGGCCTCCTTGCTTGCACACACTTTTTCAGTTCTGCCCACAAATGTTCTATAGGATTGAGGTCAGGGCTTTGTGATGCCCACTCCACTACCTTGACTTTGTTGTCCTTAAGCCATTTTGCCACAACTTTGGAAGTATGCTTGGGGTCATTGTCTATTTGGAAGACCCATTTGCGACCAAGCTTTAACTTCCTGACTGACGTCTTGAGATGTTGCTTCAATATATCCACATCATTTTCCTGCCTCATGACGCCATCTATTTTGCGAAGTGCACCAGTCTCTTCTGCAGCAAAGCACCCCCACAACATTGCTCCCAAGAATGTACTAGGCTTGTGGATTTTTCTTCTGAGGTCTTGGCTGATTTAAAAAAAAGAATCCCATGATGTCAAGCAAAGAGGCACTGAGTTTGAAGGTAGGCCTCGAATACATCCACAGGTACACCTCCAATGGACTCAAACGATGTCAATTAATCAGAAGCTTCTAAAGCCATGACATCATTTTCTGGAATTTTCCAAGCTGTTTAAAGGCAGAGTCAACTTAGTGTATGTAAACTTCTGACCCACTGGAATTGTGATACAGTGAATTATAAGTGAAAGAATCTGTCTGTAAACAATTGTTGTAAAAATTACTTGTCATGCACAAAGTAGATGTCCTAACCGACTTGCCAAAGCTATAGTTTGTTAACAAGACATTTGTGGAGTGGTTGAAAAGTGAGTTTTAATGACTCCAACCTAAGTGTATGTAAACTTCCGACTTCAACTGTAGGTGTACAGAGGCCCATTATCAGCAACCATCACTCCTGTGTTCCAATGGCACGTTGTTAGCTAATCCTAGTTTATAATTTTAAAAGGCAAATTGATCATTAGAAAACCCTTTAATTATGTTAGCACAGCTGAAAACTGTTGTTCTAATTAAAGAAGCAATAAAACTGTCCTTCTTTAGACTAGTTGCGTATCTGGAGCATCAGCATTTGTGGGTTCGATTACAGGCTCAAAATGGCCAGAATCAAAGAACGTTCTTCTGAAACTCATCAGTCTATTCTTGTTCTGAGAAATGAAGGCTATTCCATGCGAGATATTGCCAAGAAACTGAAGATCACGTACAACGCTGTGTACTTGTCCCTTCACAGAACAGCGTGAACTGGCTTTAACCAGAATAGAAAGAGAAATGGGAGGCCCCGGTGCACAACTGAGCAAGAGGACAAGTACATTAGAGTGTCTAGTTTGAGAAACAGACGCCTCACAAGTCTACAGCTGGCAGCTTCAATAAATAGTACCCGCAAAACACCAGTCTCAACATCAATAGTGAAGAGGCGACTCCGGGATGCTGGCCTTCTAGGCAGAGTTCCAAAGAAAAAGCCATATCTCTGTCCAGTGTCTGTGTTCTTTTGCCCATCTTAAGCTTTTCTTTTTATTGGCCAGTCTGAAACATGGCTTTTTCTTTGCAACTCTGCCTAGAGGGCCAGCATCCCGGAGTCGCCTCTTTGCTGTTGACGTTGAGACTGGTGTTTATATATTTTATATAATTACAAATATGGCATCAAAATGTTGAACATCTGATTTCCCCCTAGCTGATTTTTGTCTGTTGCTGGCTCTGATCGTAGTGTAATGAAACGGGCAGGGAGAGTGAGCTCGTCTGTGGTGGTCGGCGAACCCTCAACCCTCTGGCCCGTAGCCCTGCGTGGCATCGACGAGTCATTGTTGTTTGTGGTCGTAAACATTATTTTGAGTTAATTCTATGAAGACGAGGGAAATGTAAAGGGAGGGTAATGTAAATGGAGGGTAATGTAAAAATATTTGTAACTTTTGGGATGGGGGTGCTTTTTTTTTACGACCCCTTGAGTTGGACCAGCCCTCCCCCACATTAAATTTAGATCTTTCCCCGATCAAAATTGTTTTTTCAATTTGCATGGTGAAATCATTGGGTAAGTCCGGGAAGATTCAAGATAAGCTACTTAACCCAATACAGCCTTGTTTGGTTGTTTGCAAAACAGGATAATCTTTAAGCAGGGAAGCTGTGGTAATACTAATACAAGTGTCATGTAATGTCATATTTATTTGCAATATCACTCAAACTAGTCAGAGACGGGGCTCATATGCACTTCATTTCACGACCTGATTGTACAGAGTTCACACAAGGCATATTTCACACGATATTTGTAAGTTATTGGTTGTCTGTTTCAACGGAGGTGGCTTTTCAAAAAAGTTTTGTTAGAGCTCTGTTCTACTTTGGTTAGAGAGGAATTGTGCCTAGCTATATAGGAAGCTATCACAGACTGTGTGCAAGACATATCAAAAAGGTGAAGGCAATTTCCCACAGAGGACTAGGTGTTATAGAGTAGTCCACTTTAGGAGAAGCTTTCTGTGTGGAAGAAATGTTCCCCATAGAGGATGAGGTGTTATATATATATATATATATATATATACAGGGTCCTTCACAGTGGTCTTGTCAACACCATGTTAAATTAACCCCAGAAGACTGAGAAGTGTTGAGAAGGTATAAAACACTAATCACAGATTTCTTTATTAATAGACCATAAGTCATTCATTATTTCCTCTCAAATATACAGGAGCTGTTCTCTGCATTTAATGAAACTAGTCTATTTTAACCTGTTCCACTAATTCATACCGTGTGGGACAGTGTGACATCCCCAGTCCCTGTTACATGGGTTATGACCCAAATGGTACGCTATTCCCGGTATAGTGCACTACATTTGACCATGGCCCATATGGCTCTGGTCAAAAGTAGTACATTATAAACGGAATAGGGTGCCATTTTGAGATGCAACCATGGAATCATAGAGTGTGTAACACAATAGGAATGTCAAAGACGTGGTGGCATTATCATGGGCTGCTGCTACATGTGCAATTATTTCCAGATCACATATTAATGTTAATTATCAGCACCTCAAATTAAAACCTTGTACTTATCCACAATTCTTTACTCCGGTATACAACTTTTATTACTGCCTTTACTGACTGGGGGTGACGGACAGGATGAGGAGTGTTTAGTGGAGAGCCTGTGTTCTTTAATAGAGGGATGTGTTGCCAGTGTATAACCAGATAGTGGAAGAACATAAAGGAGAATAATGTGACATTATAAAGCATTGGAACATGACTATTGGAACCTGACTATATAACCTGTGTCCAACCTAATCTGATTTTGTCATACACTGTGAAGTGGGCCTCATCAGCTCAGTATACAGTATGAAAGCCCCATTTCTGTCTCGTGTTTTTTTTTAAACATAGAAATCTTGAATCTAACAATCTATCCAAGGAAAGCTAGAATTTTACAAAATGTTGCTACATTTTATTACTTAGCACTGCTTAGTAAATTACAGCTCAATAGCAAAACCTTACTAACAGGCATATAATTCAACGGGGGGGCCAATAAAATACCATTTTACACAGTATAATCACCTTTTAATTACAACTAGCCATGGATTGGAGGCTAAACTAATCTTTTTAGAAACAGTAATATAAGGTATTGTTCAAAAGCGTTTCTGAAATGAACTATGATAAGCTTTCCTCCTCAGTGTTCATGTATTAGTAATGTGCTTATAGGAGTTTAGTAGGCTCAGCCAATTTTAATGAATTATTTTGCAGCAGGCAGATGACAGATTGCAACCAATTCCTTAAAAATGAAAAAAACAAAACATTCAAATTTGCCAATTTGAATGCATGTTCTGACTGTTTAATACATTTAATGAGAATTATCTTTTCAAATAATCCAAATAGATTTGACTGAAATACTAGATAGTTCTAGGTCAACCAGCATTGTAATAATAAAATAAAATTGTATTGGTCACATGGCCAATTACAACAAATGTATACATTACAGTGAAATCATTACTTACGAGCCCGTTCCCAGCAATGCAGAGTTAAAAAAGTACGAAAATATTTGTTCAATGAAAAAGGACATAGTAACGCAATAAAAACAATAGCAAGGCTATATACAGAGTACCAGTACCGGGTCAATGTGCAGTTGTACGAGATACGGTATTTGAGGTAATACAGTATGTACATGCGGGTAGAGGTAAAAGTGACGAGGCAATCAGGATATATAATAAACAGAGAAGCATCAGCGTATGTGGAAGTGTGTCTATGTGTGAGTGTGTGGCGTCAATATGCTAGTGTGTGTGTGTGTGTGTGTGTGAGTATATGTAGTGTGTGTGTTGTAGTTTCAGTGTAGTATGTGTGAGTGTGTGGATAGAGCCAGTGCAAGGGAATCAGTGCAAAAAAATTACGCTAAATAAATAATAAAGGGAGGCAATGTAAATAGTCCGGGTAGCCATTTGGCTAACTGTTCAGCAGTCTTATGACTTGGGGGTAGAAGCTGTTCAGGAGCCTTTTGGTCCCAGGTTTGGTGCTCTGGTAACGCTTGCTGTGCAGTAGCAGAAAGAACAATCTATGACTTGGGTGGCTGTCTCTTTTTTGGCCTTCTTCTGACACCGCTTGGTATAGAGTTCCTGGATTGCAGGGGTTCGGCCCCACTGATGTTCTCGGCCATACGCCTAGTGCTTTGCGGTCGGATGCCGAGTAGTTGCCATACCAAGCGGTGATGCAGCAAGTCAAGATGCTCTCAATGGTGCAGCTGTTTAACTTTTTGAGTATCTCAGGGCCCTTGGCAAAACTGTTCAACATCCTAAATGGGAAGAGGTGTTGTCGTGCCCTCTTCACGACTGCGTTGGTGTTTTTGGACCATGATAGGTCCTTAGCGATGTGCACACCAAGGAACTTGAAGCTCTTGACCTGCTTCACTACAGCCCTGTCGATGTGAATGGGGGCGTGTTCTGCCCTCTGTTTCCTGTAGTCCACAATAAGATCCTTTGTCTTGTCCACATTGAGGGAGAGGTTCTTGTCCTGGCACCACACTGCCAGGTCTCTGACCTCCTCCCTATTAACTGTCTCATCATCGTCAGTGATCAGGCCTACCACTGCCGTGTCATCGGAAAACTTAATGATGGTGTTGGAGTCGTGGTTGGACAGGGAGTACAGGAGGGGACTGAGCACGCAACCATGAGGGGCCCCGTGTTGAGGGTCAGCGTGGCAGATATGTTGTTGCCTACCCTTAGCCCGTGGGGTGGCCCGTCAGGAGGTCCAGGATCCAGTTGCAGAGGGAGGTGTTCAGTCCCAGGGTCCTTAGCTTAGTGATGAGCTTTGTGGGCACTATGGTGTTGAACGCTGAGCTGTTGTCAATGAGCAGCAATCTCACATAGGTGTTCCTTTTGTCCAGGTTGGAAAGGGTAGTGTGGAGTGCAATAGAGATTGCGTAATCTGTGGATCTATTTGGGTGGTAAGCAAATTGGAGTGGGTCCAGGGTTTTTGGGATGATGGTTTTGATATGAACCAAAGCATTTCATGGCTACAAATGTGAGTGCTACGTGGCGGTAGTCATTTAGACAGGTTGCCTTGGCGTTCTTTGGCTAAGGGACTATGGTGGTTTGCTTGTAACATGTGGGTATTACAGACTCGGTCAGGGAGAGTTTAAAAATGTCAGTGAAGACACTTGCCAGCTAGTCAGCGCATGCTCTGAGTACGCGTCCTCGTAATCCATCTGTCCCTGCGGCCTTGTGAATGTTAACCTGTTTAAATGCCTTACTCACATTGACTACGGAGAGCGTGATCATACAGTCGTCCGGAACAGCTAGTGCTATAGTATAGAAGGCATTTAGCTCGTCTGCTAGGCCCGCGTCACTGGGCAGCTCTCGGCCAGGTTTCCCTTTGTAATCTATGATAGTTAGCAAGCCCTGCCACATCCGACGAGCATCAGAGCCGGTGTAGTAGGATCCATCATGACACTTTGCATGTTTGATGGTTTGTAGGAGGGCGTAGCAGGATTTCCTATAAGCCTATGGATTAGTGTCCCGCTCATTGACTCTAAACTTTAGCTCATTGCAGATGTTGCCTGTAACACATGGCTTCTGGTTGGGATATGAACGTACGGTCACTGTGGGGACGACATCGCCGGAGCATTTATTAATAAAACCGGTGGCTGATGTGGTCAACTCCTCAATGTTATTGGATGAATTCCGGACCATATTCCAGTTTCTGCTAGTGAAACAGTCCGTTAGCTTAGCATCTGCTTCATCTGACCATTTACGTATTGAGTGCGTCACTGGTACTTCCTGTTTGAGTTGTTGCTTGTAAGCAGGAATCAGGAAGATAGAGTTATGGCCAGATTTGCCAAATGGAGGGTGAGGGAGAGCTTTGTATGCGTCACTGTGTGTAGAGTAAAGGTGATCTAGAGTTGTTTCCCCCTCTAGTTGCACAGGTGACATGCTGGTAGAAATGAGGTAAAAACAGATTTCAGTTTTCCTCCATTAAAATCACCGGCCACTAGGAGTGCCGCCTCTGGATGAGCATTTTCTTGTTTGCTTATGGCCCTATACATCTTGTTGATTGCCAGCATCGATTTGTGGTGGTAAATAATGGTGGCCATCTTGAAGCATGTGGGGACAGCAGACTGGGATAGGGATTGGTTGAATATGTTCGTAAACACTCCAGCCAGCTCTAGCAGAGGTTAATTTATTGTTTACGCTAATTATTTAAGGGTCGCTTTGTTATTTTATTTGTAAACTAAAATGCTTAATTGCATTTCAAATCATGAATGACTGGTATGCTGTGTGATGACATGAACTGGTGAATGATTGGTTGATACAGTAGCCTACATATCGAAATATGCCTAAGTTACGGTATTAAGACTAAACAGGATGCGCTCCTTGGCCTACAGCTCGATGGTGGTTATACAAGGCTGCTATACTAAGCCTACTAATGACAATTTGGAACAGTTTAAACAACGTTAAAGGAATTATAAATAATACCAGAGGCTGTTCTAACGAGAGAGAAAAAGTGTGAAGCCTTTATTACAGCATAGCAAAGATTAAAAACAGCGGGATTTGTGAAATTGTTCATCCGACATGTGCTTGAGTGAGGCTTGGTGCTCAAGAAAACAGTAGGCTTAAACACTCAACCAGACAACAGAAGCAGAATCTGTCTTTTTTCTGTAGATATATATGGGTGATTTATAAAGCCAGGCACATTCAACAGTTAGGCTATAGTTAGACCTAATTAAGTTAGTGTTTCTTAGACAATAAGGCAAGGGGTGTTTCCTCGTCTCCGCCACATTGTTCTCAACACCAATATGCTGGTTAACGTTGCTATTATGCGCATAATAGCAACATGGTCTAGGAAAAGGCGCCAATTCAACACACTCAACACAGCGCACTGATGTGTTTCAGAACCGTGGACAGCGACCACTATCCCAATGTGGGAGAAAGGGCATTTGTTATAGAATAATATTATTTTTATTAGTGTAGCACAGTTGTTCTTACATAATATAACCATATACAATTTCAGTAGCACGGGTCTTAAAGTGATGGACTGTGCCATCCCCATGGCTTCCACAATGGATCAGTCCACTCCGATAGCGGCGAATCAAACCAATGTCTTGTATACCATGAAAAAATATATATATATTTGTTACCTACTGCTTGACTAAAGAAGTCTCAAGGGCAGCTCCATTCTCATTCAGTAATTATGATGAATGTAGACAGTAAGGGTGTTTGTGCGTGCAACTGTATGTGGGGGTTCTTGCGTGTGTGTGTGTCTGTCTGGCCATGACCTGTGTTTCACACGCCTTCTCTGTTTAGTCAGGTGATTAATATGACTGATTTATCATGCTATGTCAGTATGTCATGTTTACCCAGTGATCAGTGATCAGCTACATAGGCTGAGGGGAGCACGTCCTTACTCATACATTTACCCTGAGCTGTTTCATGGTATTGGCAGTGTGTGTGTTGCTGTGTGGGTGTGTAACCCTGTACTTTGTCCTTTCCTAACTATATAGAACAAATGATTCTATATAGTTAGGCTATAAATATTTTTTGGGGGGCTTGTAACCATAGAATAACCTTTTTATGTGCTATATGGAACCTTTTTTGAAGGTTCTTTAAATAACCATGCTCATAAGGTTCTAAATGGAACTTTTATGGTGCTGTAGAGAATCCTTCATAAGGTTCAATAAAGAACATAAAAAAAGTTATATATAGTAGCATCAAAAAGGTTCCACTGTGGTTACAACCCTTTTTGGGGTTATATAAACTCAGCAAAAAAAGAAACGTCCCTTTTTCAGGACCCTGTCTTCCAAAGAACTTCACAGGTAAAGTCCGAAATTACCACAACTACAATACCTCTTTCGCCATCTGGCCCGGTCTCTTCGTCGAAACGGCGCCCCGCCGTACCACTACGACTAGTTCGCAGATGTAATTCCATCCTCTGTGCCTTCAACCGGCCTTTGCCGGACGTCGGATCAGACGCTTCTACTTACCCCGGCCTGTTAACTTTAAACGCCGTGTCTCCCGCATGCTAGCGTAGCAACGACTACCCTGCGGCTTCCCTGTTCCATCTATTGCTGCATCCTGGACCCTATGATCACTTGGCTACATAGCTGATGCCTGCTGGACTGTTCATTTATCACGGTACTCCATTTTGTTTACCTTTGTATATCTGTCGGCCCTAGCCCCGAACTCAGGCCTTGTGTGTATTTAACCGACCCTCTCTGCCAATTCATCGCCATTTTACCTGTTGTTGTTGTCTGATTAGCTGTTGTTATTGTCTGATTAGCTGTTGTTGTCTTACCTGTTGTTGTCTTAGCTAGCTCTCCCAATCAACACCTGTGATTGCTTTATGCCTCGCTTTATGTCTCTCTCAAATGTCAATATGCCTTGTATACTGTTGTTTAGGATAGTTATCATAGTTTTAGTTTACTGCGGAACTCTTAGTCCCACTGTACATGACTCAGATACTTCCTTTGTCCCACCTTCCACACATGCGGTGACCTCACCCAGTATAACCAGCGTGTCCAGAGATGCAACCTCTCTTAGCATCACTCAGTGCCTGGGCTTACCTCCACTGTACCCGCACCCCACCATACCCCTATCAGCACATTATGCCCTGAATCTATACTATCACGCCCAGAAATCTGCTCCTTTTATTCTCTGTCCCCAACGAACTAGACGACCAGTTTTGCTAGCCTTTAGCCGTACCCTCATCCTACTCCTCCTCTGTTCCTCGGGTGATGTGGGGGCTAACCCCGGCCCTGTGTGTCCCCAGGCACTCTCATTTGTTGACTTCTGTAATTGAAAAAGCCTTGGTTTCATGCATGTTAACATCAGAAGCCTCCCTAAGTTTGTTTTACTCACTGCTTTAGCACACTCCGCCAACCCTGATGTCCTTGCCATGTCTGAATCCTGGCTTAAGAAGGCCACTAAAAATTCTGAGATTTCCATACCTAACTACAACATTTTCCATCAAGATAGAACTGCCCAAGGGGGAGGAGTTGCAATCTACTGCAGAGATAGCTTGCAAAGTTCTGTAATACTTTCCAGGTCTATGCCCAAACAGTTCGAGCTTCTAATTATAAAAATTAATCTCTCCAGAAATAAGTCCCTCACTGTTGCTACCTGTTAAAGAACCCCTCAGCTCCCAGCTGTGCCCTGGACACCATATGTGATTTGATTGCCCCCCATCTATCTTCAGTGTTCGTTCTGTTAGGTGACCCAAACTGGGATATGCTTAACACCCCAGCAGTCCTACAATCTAAGCTAGATGCCCTCAGTCTCACACAAATTATCCTGGAAACCACCAGGTACAACCTTAAATCCGTAAACATGGGCAACCTCATAGATATTATCCTGACCAACTTGCCCTCCAAATACACCTCTGCTGTTTTCAACCAGGATCTCAGCGATCACTGCCTCATTGCCTGCATCCACTATGGGTCTGCGGTCAAACGACCACCCCTCATCACTGTCAAACACTCCCTAAAATACTTCAGCGAGCAAAACTTTCTAATCGACCTGGCCCGGGTATCCTGGAAGGATATTGACCTCATCCCGTCAGTCGAGGATGCCTGGTTGTTCTTTAAAGTAATTTCCTCACTATCTTAAATAAGCATGCCCGTTTCAAAAAATGTAGAACTAAGAACAGATATAGCCCTTGGTTCACTCCAAACCTGACTGCCCTTGACCAGCACAAAAACATCTTGTGGCGGACTGCAATAGCATAGAATAGTCCCCGCGATATGCAACTGTTCAGGGAAGTCAGGAACCAATACACGCAGTCAGTCAGGAAAGCAAAGGCTAGCTTTTTCAAACAGAAATTTGCATCCTGTAGCTCTAACTCCAAAAGGTTTTGGGACACTGTAAAGTCCATGGAGAACAAGACCACCTCCTCCCAGCTGCCCACTGCACTGAGGCTAGGTAACACGGTTACACCGATAAATGCATGATAATCAATAAGCATTTCTCTACGGCTGGCCATGCTTTCCTCCTAGCTACCCCAACCCCGGCCAACATCTCTGCACCCCCGCAGCTACTTGCCCGAGCCTCCCCAGCTTCTCCTTCACCCAAATCCAAATAGCAGATGTTCTGAAAGAGCTCAAAAACCTGGAACTGTACAAATCAACTGGGCTAGACAATCTGGAACCTCTCTATCCACCACCATTGTTGCAAGCCCTATTACCAGTCTGTTCAACCTCTCTTTTGTATTGTCTGAGATCCCTAAAGATTGGAAAGCTGCCGCGGCCATCCCCCTCTTCAAAGGGGGTGACACTCTAGATCCAAACCGTTGCAGACCTATATCCATCCTGCCCTGCCTTTCTAAAGTCTTCGAAAGCCAAGTTAATAAACAGATCACTGACCATTTCGAATCCCACCGTACCTTCTCCGCTGTGCATTCCGGTTTCCGAGCTGGTCATGGGTGCACCTCAGCCACGCTCAAGGTACTGAATGATATCATAACATCCATCGATAAAAGACAGTACTGTGCAGCCGTCTTCATCGACCTGGCCAAGGCTTTCAACTCTGTCAATCACCGTATTCTTATCGGCAGACTCAATAGCCTTGGTTTCTCAAATTACTTCCTCGCCTGGTGAGTTTCTCAAATGACTGCCTCAACTACTTCACAGACAGAGTTCAGTGTGTCAAATCGGAGGGCCTCTGGCAGTCTTTATGGGGGTAACACAGGGTTCAATTATCAGGCCGTCATTTTTCTCGGTATATATCAACGATGTTGCTCTTCCTGCGGGTGATTCCCTGGTCCACCATCTACACAAACAACACTATTCTGTGTACATCCGGCCCTTCTTTGGACACTGTGCTATCTAACCTCCAAACAAGCTTCAATGACATACAACACTCCTTCCATGTCCTCCAACTGCTCTTAAACGATAGTAAAACCAAATGCATGCTTTTCAACTGTTCGCTGCCCGCACCCGCCCGCCCGACTAGCATCACTACTCAGGCTAGACTGTAAACTCTCCTTCCAGACTCAAATCAAACATCTCCAATCCAAAATCAATCTAGAATCGGCTTTCTATTTTGCCACAAAGCCTCCATCTCTCACGCTGCCAAACTTACCCTAGTAAAACTGACGATCCTACCGATCCTCGACTTTGGCGATGTCATCTACAAAATAGCTTCCAACACTCTACTCAGCAAATTGGATGTAGTCTATCACAGTGCCATCCATTTTGTTACCAAAGCACCTTATACCACACACCACTGCGACCTGTATGCTCTAGTCGGCTGGCCCTCGCTACATATTCATCGCCAGACCCACTGGTCATCTATAAGTCTATGCTATGTAAAGCTCCACCTTATCGCAGCTCACTGGTCACGATAACAACACCCACCTGTAGCACTCGCTCCAGCAGGTGTATCTCACTGGTCATCCCCAAAGCCAACACCTCATTTGGCCGCCTTTCATTCCAGTTCTCTGCTGGCAGTGACTGGAACGAATTGCAGAAATCGCTGAAGCTGGAGACTTACATTTCCCTCACTAACTTTAAACATCCGCTATCTGAGCAGCTAACTGATCACTGCAGCTGTACATAGTCCATCTGGAAATAGCCCACCCAATCTACCTATCTCATCCCCATGTTGTTTTTATTTACTTTGCTGCTCTTTTGCACACCAGTGTCACTACTTACACACCATCATCTGCTCATCAACATCTGCTCATCTATCACTCCAGTGATATTTATTGCCTTATCTCCTCATGCCATTTGCACACACTCTATATAGACTTTATTTTTTTTCTATTGTGTTATTGACTGTACGCTTGTTTATTCCATGTGTACCTCTATGTTGTTGTTTCTGTCACACTGCTTTGCTTTATTTTGGCCAGGTCGCAGTTGTAAATGAGAACTTGTTCTCAACTAGCTTCCCTGGTTAAATAAAGGTGAAATTCGTGTTTATCGTCGAAGGAATGAGCGTTACACTGAGGCTTTACTCTGGAGCGGGATAGATTTGGAGGTGGAGGGTCTGTCATGGCCTGGGGCGGTGTCACAGCATCATCGGACTGAGCTTGTTGTCATTGCAAGCAATCTCAACACCGTGCGTTACAGGGAAGACATCCTCCTCCCTCATGTGGTACCCTTCCTGCAGGCTCATCCTGACATGACCCTCCAGCATGACAATGCCACCAGCCATACTGCTAGTTCTGCGCGTGATTTCCTGCAAGATAGGAATGTCAGTGTTCTGCCATGGCCAGCAAATAGCCCGGATCTCAATCCCATTGAGCACGCCTGGTACCTGTTGGATCGGAGGGCGAGGGCTAGGGACAATCCCCCCAGAAATGTCCGGGAACTTGCAGGTGCCTTGGTTGAAGAGTGGGGTAACATCTCACAGCAAGAACTGGCAACTCTGGTGCAGTCCATGAAGAGTAGATGCACTGCAGTACTTAATGCAGCTGGTGGCCACACCAGATACTGACTGTTACTTTTGATTTTGACCCCCCTATTGTTCAGGAACACATTATTCAATTTCTGTTAGTCACATGTCTGTGGAACATGTTCAGTTTATATCTCAGTTGTTGAATCTTATGTTCCTACAAATATTTACACATGTTAAGTTTGCTGAAAATAAACGCAGTTGACAGTGAGAGGAAGGTTTTTTTGCTGAGTTTAGAACCCTTTTTTATGGTTCAGTATAGAACCTTCATGGAGAATGGATCTATAAACATCCTTTCTCAATCTCAAAGGTTCTTTGTGGAACCATACAGGTTTTTATATTAAATTAATTTTAAATATCATGAATAAAAATGCAAAGATCCTTTGACGGGCTTAATGGGTTCTCAGTATGGTTCTGCATAGAACCATCACCCTTCCCAAAGAACCCTTGAAAAACAATTGTTTAGTCTGTGCCTATTTTCGTGTGTGCTCTATCTCATGTTTTATATTAAATAAATTTTAAATGTGTCATGAATGTGTGCAAAGATGTTTTCCCCAGGGTTGTGGTTGTCGGTGGGGATGGCTCGGTTCCCAAAGAACCCTTGAAAAACAATGGGCTTTGCTCTGGGCCCAGATGGATGCAGTGCAGGGACACAGACTCCATGTTCACGCCTGTCTGTGCAACACTTCCTCAGGGTAATACCAGCAGGTGATGAGCAAGGATGGGGTACGGGCCCAGATGGAGACACACAGTTCACACAGACACTTCCTCCCAGTACACACACAGACACACAGACACACAGAGGTGAGGAGCAAGGATGGTGGTACACACACACACACACACACACACACACACACACACACACACACAGACACACACACACAGACAGACACACAGACACCCCAGCAGGTGAAGAGCAAGGGTGGCTTGACCACTCTCCTCTGCAGCTGTTCTCAATCCTCCCCAATATTTAGAACAACTTTTCTCCAGGTGATGAGATGACCCTATAGTTTATGAAGAGTACATCTGCTATTACAACACCATATTAGTTTGAATGGTTTTAGTTTGTATGCTACTACACACCATCAGGCCATAGAGGTCAGGGTGCTTCTAAATGTTTTCTTGAAGCATAGCAGACAGAGGATTCTCACATTACAGCACTGTAAAATGTGCTAACAGATCTAAATGATTTTTTATCTAATCAAAACGTATTCAGAACCATGTAATTGACAAACATCTCAATATTATCCAATATCAAGGACATTTCCATAGAGAGAGTGATTTATTCTATTGAAAACACTGTTCGTTGAAGCAAATGTATCATTTTTAATTTGGTTTAATTTGGTTTAATTTGATTGGATTGCACTGGGAGCAAATTGCCTTCTATTTGAGACGGAACCACGATTATACAGTGTTCTACTGCACTTTAGAATTGTGAACATTGGCAGTCTATCAACCTTTGTAAATGCATGTGGCTCAGACATTAGCTGATTCTGAGCCTCATGCAGTGGATGGATATAAAGAGCTCATCACTCCAATTATTTGTGGATTAAACCCTCATAGCCACACACACACGCCATGAATGACCCTACACACCACAGCCAGCAGCGAGGGTATCAACAATGCTGGCGTGGGCCAGTCTGGCTTTTTAAGCCAACAGTTTGACCTTCATGTGTCATTCTAGGCTGTGGTGGTAAAATTGAGTGCTGCTGTTAGCAGCCAAGAATGGAAGCCGTCCAACTCTGCACCCCCTGCAAATTGGATGCTCAGAAGTCACTGTATCTCTTCATTAGTGGGCTTCCCTATGGAGTATTTGTAAACAGTTTCCAATCACAAACAGGAGAACAAGGTGAGATCGGCACCCTAGGAGGAATAGATACCGCTGTACCAGGAATAGGTCACTCCTGAGACTGAGGAGGGATGTGATCATATCTCCTTTGTTGAAGGAAGTAATAAACAAGCTCCACAGCAGCCCCGTGTTCAAATACTGTTTCGGGGATTTCAGGGGATTTCAGTTACTTTCAAAGTAATTTGGTAAGTAAGTGTTTTGCTATGTTTTATTTGAAAACAGAAGTAGTTGAACATTAGAATGTTTTTGGAAATACACATGGAAAGTTTTGAAAAAGCAGTTGATTCGGGGCCCATGATTAGAAAATACACAAATACACAGATAACAAGAATTTAAATGACAAATATTCAAATACACAGGTCTGCTCCACAGTTTACCAACATTACACCATTTGAATTTAAAAGATAGGTGGTATTATGGTACTATCAAAGTTAACAATTATATCCATAGTCTCAACAATATCCATATCTATTATCTATCTCACACTTCTTGCATTTAATGCATTTGTTTGTTTTCTGAGATTTTAAAGTTGAGCTAACTAATTGCTATTGCTGTCATAGTTAAAACGTTTACATCGTAATTAAAAATAATAATAATCCAGTCATCACATCATCTTACTTAAACAGAATCAGTAGTGTTACACAGAGGATCACAAATACATTTCATTTAGAGAAAGGCCAATTAAATGCCCTGAGCATGCTAATCAAGAAACCATTTCTAATTTCTACATACATATTATACAGCTGTTTGGTATGTGTAGCATATAAACAACAGGATTCAAATTAATTGGACCGGTTTAAAGGGTTTCAGGGGGACTATTAATTTCTTTGATATTCCAGACAAACCACCAAAATGTTGGTGCCGTTAGTTTTCCCTTCCAGAGTCTCTCTCCCTCTCTCTCTTTCGCTCTTTTTCTCCCTATCTCTCTCTCTCCCTATCTCTCTCTCTGTCTCTTATTCTCTCTCTTTGAGACATGCTTGACTAGACTAGCATCACATTCATCTGCCGGCCAGGGTGGGGAGACATTAACAGGCATATGAATATTCATGATGTCTGCTTAATTAAGTTAATTGTTCTGCAGAAGTGCCTTGCACACTTCCAAGGACATTTTATTTCTCTATCTCTCTCTCTCTCTTTTTTCTCTTACTCTTTCTCTCTCTTTATTTCCTCTCTCTGTCTCTCTATCTCTCTCTTCCACCTCTCCTCCTGCATGTTATCTCTCTTCATCTGTAGTGCTGTTGTATGTATGGGTGATGTACAGTGTTCATATGGAGATGCTAACATTGTTGGCGCAGTATGAACAAGTGTGTGTCTTTTGGGAAGAGGTAATTAATGAGGGTGGAATTACCATCGCTGGTGATAATGTGAGCACCACCCACAACAATGGCTAGGAACAATAGATGCTAACACAACCGATGGTGTAAAATACTATATTATCATCGACACTAGTTCCATTGTAGAATGGGGGAAATCTCAGATGGCATTTATCTATGTAATTATTAATCACACTATGCAAATTATTAGTTCATGCATAATAAGCAATTACAATGCTTATCCCCTCTAAACATTTAGAAATGTATTAGCTACTTTAAGTATCGTAATTACATGTAACTCACATTTCAATGTATTTTTAAAATTAAATTCTACGACTAATCACCAATCTGTATTTGTTATGAATGAAAATATACCTGAAATTCCCTTTATCAAATGTAATTGCAGCAATGAAGATGCAGGGTCTGGAGAGGGGTTGGTTTGGAGGGGGGGTGGGGTTGTAACTGTATAACAGTAGCAGAAACTTGGTAGGTGTATCTTTCTGTAGCCGATCTGTCTGATATGACTCCTGTATGTGTTCCGTGGTATCCACGCCAGCCTTGTCAGAGGAGAGGCGGGAAAGGTCAGTTTCTCACCCGGCCAGTCTGTCTATAGACCTACTCATTTACAGACATCAGTTCTTATATCCTGCTCATCTGCGCAAACAACATGGCAGATAGCAGCATGAAAGGAAATGCCTACTCACCAAGTGACAGACAACCTTGTCTCTCTCTCTGTCTCTCTCTCTCTTCTTTATCTCACTCTCTCTTGCTCTCTCTGCTCTTTCTCTCTCGCGCTCTCTCTCTCTCCATCTCTTTCGCTCTCTCTTGCTCTCTCTCTGTTCTCTCTCTTCTTTATCTCACTATCTCTTGCGCTCTCTGCTCTTTCTCTCTCGCTCTCTCTCTCTCCATCTCTCTCCATCTCTTTCTCTGCTCTCGCTCTCTCTCTCCATCTCTTTCTCTCTCTCCATCTCTTTCTCTCACTCTCTCTTGCTCTCTCTCTGCTCTCTCTGTCCATCTTTCTTTCTCTCTCTCTCTCTCTCTCTCTCTTTCTCTCTCTCTGCTCTCTCTCTCCATCTCTTTCTCTCTCTCTCTCCATCTCTTTCTCTCTCAATTCAATTTAATTTGCTTTATTGGCATGACGTAACAATGTACATATTGCCAAAGCTAATTTTGGATATTTACAATATAAAAATGAGAATCAGAATTGTCAATGGGACAACAGTAACAACAAAACCAAGTGTCAAAATAACCATACATTCAACAATAACCATAAGCATACAGTAGAGTACATGTGCAGGTTGATTGGTCTGTCAGACAATGTTCCTCAACTTATGGCAGGCAGCAATGTAGTGCGCTGCCAACTCACAGCTCTCTGCGTCCTCCTCCAACAGGACAGGTAGCCTACTCTCATCAGAGAGGTCTTTGAAACCTTGAATAACGGTTTCAAATTTGGGGAAATGACACTAATTGTTTTATATTTTTGTAAAGTTTTGTCAGGAAATGCAGCTCCGTCTCAGGTTCTGCTGTTGTGCAGTGGCTGCACAGCCTTTCCTCTACAGGGAGCCAGGTTTTCCTGTGTCTACCCTTCTCAATGGCAAGGCTGTGCTCACTGAGCCTGTACTTTGTCAAGGTTTTTCTAAGGTTTTGATCAGTAACCATGGTCAAATATTTAGCCACGGTGTACTGTCGATTTAGGGCCAGATAGCACTGCATTTTGCTTTGTGTTTGTGCTTGTGTTTCCCAATAAGCAATATAGTTTTGTTTTGACTGTGTTGTAATTTGGTTTATGCTGATTGATTGGATGTTCTGGTCCTGAGGCTTCAGTGTGTTAGTAGAACAGGTTTGTGAACTCAGGACCAGCTGGATGAGGGGACTCTTTTCTTTGTTCAGCTCTTGGAATTACAGGGCTTGGTAGTGATATGAGAGGGGGTCACTGCATTTTAGATGTTTCCAAAATTGAATTGCTCTTTTTTGAGTTTTTATTATTAGTGGATATTGGCCTAATTCTGCCCTGCATGCATTGTTTGTTGTTTTCCTCTGGACATGTAGGAGAATCTTACAGAACTCTGCATGCAAGGTTTCATTAGGGTGTTTGTCCCATTTGATGAAATCTCGTTTTGCAAGTGGACCCCACACCTCGCTGCCATAAAGTGCAATTGGTTCAATGACATATTCAATGAGTTTTAGCCAAATTTTAATAGGTATTTCAATTTGAATGATCTTTTTAATGGTGTAGAATGCCCTGTGTGCTTTCTCTCTCAGTTCATTCACTGCCTCATTAAGGTGTCCAGTTGAGCTTATTTTTAAACCTAAGTAATGGTAGTGTGTTGAAGTACTCTATATATTTTGTACCAATTAAGAACTTTGGTCTAATTCCCTGAGATCTGGATCTTCTCTGGAAAATCATTATTTTAGTCTTTTTAGGGTTTACTGCCAGGGCCCAGGTGTGGAAATACTGCTCTAGCAGGTCCAGGCTCTGCTGTAGGCCATGTGCTGTGGGTGACAGCAGGCATAGGTCATCTGCGAAGAGTAGGCTTTTAACTTCTGAATTGTGGAGACTAACACCAGGGGCTGAGGATTTTTCTACAGTAGTGGCCAATACGTTAATGTAAATATTGAAGAGTGCAGGGCTCAGATTGCAACCCTGACGAAGGCCCCTGGTTAAAGAATTATGTTATTTTCTTGCCAATTTTAATGCTGCACGTATTGCCAGTATACATTGATTTAATTATGTCATATGTTTTACCCCCTACACCACTTTCAAGAAATTTGTAGAACAGTCCTGTATGCCAAATAGAATCAAATGCTTTTTGGAAGTCGATAAAGCAAGCTTTATAATAATAAATCATAATTTTGGTATTATTTTGGTGGACATTTTTATCTATCAGAGTGTGTAGGGTGTAAATATGATCAGTTGTGCGATGTTTTGGGTATAAATTCAATTGGGCTTTTACTCAAGACATTGTGCTGATTAAGGAAGTTTAGAACTCTTACATTTATAATACTACAGAAACCTTCCCCAGGTTACTGTTCACACAAATGCCTCTGTAATTGTTAGGGTTACATTTGTCTCCGTTTTTAAAGATTGTGGTTCCAGATGTCAGGGAAATAAGCTACACTGAGGATCAAATTAAACAGTTTTAATTTAGCCAATTGAAATTTTGCACTAGTGAGTTTGAGCATCTCATTTACGATGCCATCAGGTCCGCATGCTTTTTTAAATTTCAGAGCCTGAAGTTTCTTATAGAGCTCCTGGTCAGTAATTGAGGAGTCCAATGGATTTTGATTGTCCTTTATAGCTTTTTCTAATCCATTCAACTTCTCATGAATTTGGCGTTGTTCTGCGTTTGTGTCAATTTGAACGGTGTTGTAAAGTGTTTTAAAATGGGTTGTCCATATGTCACCATTTTGTATCACTAATTTTGCTTGTTTAGTTTTTTCCAATTTTGCCAGAAGTTGTTTGTGTTTATGGACTTTCTCTCTCCATCTCTTTCTCTCGCTCTCTCTTGCTCTCTCTCTGCTCTCTCTCTCTCCATCTCTTTCTCTCGCTCTCTCTTGCTCTCTCTCTGCTCTCTCTCTCCATCTCTTTCTCCATCTTTCTCTCTCTCTCTGCTCTCTCTCTCTCCATCTCTTTCTCTCTCTCTGCTCTCTTTGTCTTTCTCTCTCTCTCTCTCTGCTCTCTCTCTCTCCATCTCTTTCTCTCTCTCTCTCCATCTCTTTCCTTTGCTTTCTCTCTCTTTCTCATGCTCTATGTCTCTCTCTCTCTCTCCTGTGTGGTTGTCTATGTCTGTAATCTGTACAAACACACTGACACCTGTTCTATTCTGGCCACCGCTGACCGCAAGGTAAACTCGGCTTAATTGGCATCAGACAATATTAAGTTGAATGACTTTCCTCTAACAAAGTGCTCATTTTGTTCATTATTAACCCAACCTCTACAGACAGTGAGATACAGTGTGTTTGCATAGGTTTCCTCGTCTTTTGTATCACTGTGAATCGTGATAGCTTGCTACAATCAGGTGGCTTACTTCTGCAATAATAAGGTCAGCCATTATAGGTTTGAGAAATCCGAGAATTGATATACTGTAATTGAATGAGAGAATAGCCGAACTACCTGGATGGTAAAGACATTCCCCTGTGAGAACTACCTATTGTTTGATGACTGTATCATTTATATTCCACTGTTCTGCATGTCTTTCTCCCCAGGGTCCACTGACGTGGTGGCCTGTTCTGTCCATGGCATACGGCATCCTGTTACTGCTGCAATGCACATCATCATGGGTACGTTCTCATGTTCTCCTGTTCTCCTGTGTTATCCCATTTCATCTGTAGACATCACTACAATACTACTGATTATAGAGCTGCAATGGAACAGCCTGGCGGGTAGGAGCGTTGGGCAAGTAACCGAAAGGTTGCTGGATTGAAACCCTGAGCTGACAAGGTAAAACTGTAATTAAGCCCCTGAGTAAATCAAATCAAATGTTATTTGTCACATGCGCTGAATACAACAAGGCGGTTAACCCACTGTTCCCCGGGCAGCGAAGACGTGGATGTCGATTAAGGCAGCCCTCCACACCTCTCTGATTCAGAGGGGTTGGGTTAAATGGGGAAGACACATTTCAGTTGATTGCATTCAGTTATACAACTGACTAGGTAACCCCCTTTCCCCTTCCCTAATGGAGCTCAAATATACACTGACAGGATTACTATGTAAATGGCATGCATATTTACTTTACTAGTCCACCGAGTTGTGTGTGTGTGTGTGCGTGTGTGAGCGTGCGCGTGCGTGTGTGATCCACACACAGAGTACCAGTTTCAGAATTACAAGGTTCTCTTCTGCCACAATAGAATGATAGGTGAGAAACTAGTAGTTGGCGCAATCTGGTGCTTAAAGTCCTTAATTAGCTCCATAAAGTCCTTAATTAGCTCCATAAAGTCCTTAATTAGCTCCATAAAGTACTTAATTAGCTCCATAGCTGACATTGTGGGATGTGGGAGGCTCTGAGCAGAGTTGCTGGTATTGTCGTCTAGATCTGGTTAACAGGTCCCCTGGAAGAATGTACAGTCCCTGGAGAACGACAGGGAAGGGCTGTCATTCTGTCCCTCACACGGTCTCTGTTTTTTCTCATTTGACTAGATAGGGCTTTCTCACACTCACTGAGTCTGTTGTGACAGACTGGACATAAGTGTTAATAAATCTAGTAGCTGCCTTGGTTCTGGTGTCACAGAGAATACAAACACCTAAAACCACACACACTCACGCACTCTCACTCTCTCTCTCACACACACACACACACTCACACCTATACTATACATCTGTTGGCTGGTCTGCTGGTCCACAACCGACTGCAGTGATCTGCTTTTTACCTAGGTGAGGCTATCGTCTGATGTCTGTCTGTCTATGTGTCTGTCCATCTGTTCTGTCTGTCTGAAGAAGGAGTTGGAAGTTCCTGGTAGTTAACTGTCTGGTCTGTTGTGTTGTCTGTGCTGTGTGAGTCTGGGTTTAGCCTGACAGACAAGAGGATTGGGCTTGTGTCAAGGGATTACACATAGTAGCAGGGCTTGGAAAACATGACAGACAAAATATCATTTGTAGGTTTCTCCTGTTGTGCAAAATCATAGAACAATAGAAAATAATCCTCTTTATGTGGACATTTTAGCAATACATTTCTTGCATTATCTGTCTCTGTGTTATAAGTGCAGTACAATGTGTACTGAAACCAGTTTGAAATGTTATGGAAAAATGGCATCTATTCCATGCAGAAAATTGTGTGTACAGTACAAATGGAAATCCCATTGAAACAATCACTCATGCTACAATAGACTTCCATTATAAACCCAATGCTGACCTCAACTAAACAAGATAAACCTACTCTTCATTAAATCATCTGTCTTACGTTATGAACCATATGGTGCTGTAATCCATAACACTGAGCTAGGTGAGACTTCTAGCAGCACCCAGGCCTGCAGTTCAGTCCAGTTCTGTCAGCGGTTATGTAGATGGATGAGTTGTTTTGTGTTCACATTCGTGTACACATATAATAGCACTGTGAGAATATGTCATACAATTCACACTTTATTCTGAGTTAACAATATGGAGCAGCATTTGATCATTTATCTCCCTGTCTAAGCATCTTATTCAGGGAATGCAAACAAACATTTCTTAAGTCGTCTTTTTGACATGACTGAACCTTTCCTCCTTCCAAAAAGCTGTCAAATCTCACCTGATTAGAAATGAACACACAGACAAATGTTTTTATTTTGGTCTTAAAATATGT